>NC_057807.1:8044722-8086345 GCF_018294505.1 Triticum aestivum
AAGTCAGATTATCTAATTAAGAATGCATGATAACTTGCTCCCTATTGGATTATAGCACAACCCATCAACCCAATCTAGTATGTACGTGAGAGATTAAACCTACAGCTGAGAGTAGCTAAATTTGGTTGTAGCAAAAATTTAAAATCTAATAAATATACAATGCACAAACCTCAATTGTCGTAGAAATGTATTTTCCATTAAAACCTTCAATAACATCACCTTTGCGGATTCCCAGTTTCTCGGCATATGATCCTTTTGACACCTAATGTTTAATTAGCATGATTACTCCATAATATACATATGAAAAATAGTTTCAGAAGAAACTAATTACAAGGATAAAATTAAAATAAAGGTGAACACTGCCGTCTATACCTGTTGAACAATGAGACCGGACTCAATGTTATGCTTACGCTTCATCCTCTCAATACAAATAGGGTCTAAAAGCTTGATGGAAGTAAAGGTCATTCCAAGATGCAGCCGAGGCATGCACCTATACCAAATATAATCGAGACTAAATGTTACAAAAACTTTAGGAAAGAACATCTTAGAATTATTACTCTTATAAGACATTAGTTCAAACCCTGCTCAAAAGAGTATTATGCCCGAAAAATTGGACAGCGAAGTCACCGAAAGAAAAACTGAATCTTTACATCAAATTTAGGTCCTATACGCTAGATACAAAAAGTTTATTAAACATGCAAAATTCAATGAAGTGACTAAAACTTGGACAATACAACAAGAAGATAAACTTCCTCTATGATAATAACCTTCCACTATACATCGATAATTCAAGAAGCTAGGAGCTTCTATTGGATTCCATAGGGCGGTATGGTCTTGATTATAGATCACGAAGTTACTATGATGTGGGGATGCCCGTTGCTTGAAAGGGCAATTTCAACTGAAACACATGTTGGAATGGAAAGAATATGCCCACACATTCATGTCAGATGGGTGGACCGACATGAAGGGATGCCATTTGGTCAATTAACTTACGGATAGTCCAGAAGGTACCATCTTCTTGGTGTATGATAATGTTGCTGTTGAATCACTTGATGCAACCTTGGTAATGAAGTTGCTAGAGACACAGATTGATGCAATTGGAAGAGAACAAGTGGTACAATTTCAGTGGGAAAATGAATGGGTTCATGTTTATGCCAAACCTGTTTATCAAGAAGGTGTTGGTGTTGCATTGAATTGGGGTGATGTTGATCTCAGCCATGGGTGGTATGGAAATGCTAAGAGGGGGGATCTTACAAAGGACTACTCATGGTGCTACTAGTCGATCCATAGGCCCGCATGTCATTTATGCTAGGAAGAGGGTGCGGACAGTTGATGAAGAAGAGTAGCAGCACAATGAATATACCATGGTTGAGGGTGAAGATGAGATGAACAACTACTAGGACATGGATTGCACCGACGACAATGGAGGAGAAAGGAGAAACAAAGTTTTGTTGGACCAAGCCATGAAGTTGGTGAATTTCAATTGATTGATCAACTGGATGTTTAAGTAGGGCCGAAGGATGTGATGTGATGGAGGGATGAAGACATGGAAGTGGAGAGAACTTCTGGATGGTGTTGCCGTTTGTCATTGGGAACTTCTTTGATGCATTATGGACTAGTTCTGGATTGTGCTGCCTTTTGTCGTTGGATACTTCTTTGGTACACATTATAAATTAGCTGAGGCCACTGATAATAGTGTTTACAATAACATTTATAACACATGGTAGTCAACGACTAGTATACAATTAGGCAGAACTAATCTTGGCGAGTATCAACTAATCCACAAGTCGGTAACCGGAAGACTCGACTCGACCTAGTAGTATTTTTTGCCTATGATGTTCTCCACTTGTAGCCACTTAGGCCTCACGTACATGATTTTGCTATAAATAATTTTTTAGCAATTCATTCGGACATAATAATAGCTAAGAAATCACAGTTCAAACATAATTTTGTGGTCATGCAAATTGTAAACAAGAATGGACAAACACTAATTGTAGTAAAACATCAAAAACTTAGCAAATAGTACTTGTACATACAATAATTATGGAATATATAAGTCAAGCATGAGAACTTGGCAAACAATCAAGTAAAAATGATTACTTTTTAAATCATGTGAGTTTAATGTCAATAAAAATAAAAGACAGAAAACCGACAAAAAGAAATACATTAGCTTAATAGCACTAACAAAGAATTGAAGTGAAAGAGCGAAAAGACGTACTTGAAAATCCTCCAGAAATCCAAACACTTGTGTAATATGCATGAAGGCACAAAAGTCTCATTTATATGATTGTTAACCAGTCCCACAACCTTCCCTTCTAGATCAACGATAGGCCCTCCGTGGTCATGCAACTACACCATAGTAACAATGACAAACATTAGAATTTGTAGTAAAAAATAGCAACATTGATTGAAATATATAACGTAAAGTTGAAACTAAATTATGTTACATACCAAACGGTGACGAGATTCATCAGGGGAAAAATATAGGTAGTGACATCTCTCATGTCGAACTGGGATTTTGTATTCCACCCTACCATGAGTTATCTTCAAATCCAAACTTTCATCATCTCTTCCAAGTCTGAAAACATCTTGACCCGAATGCACCGTGTCATTAAAAGTGGGCAACTCAACAGGTTTGTGCATTGTAACCTTATAAAGAGCAATTTCATAATGCTCCTGGAGGTACAGGAGACTACCTCTTGCAGTTGTGCCATCAAGTAAGTGAACAATGACCTGAGCGACAAACGCAAAACTATGACACTATTTTCCAAGATAATTTTCACAATTAAAAACGAGCTCCAACCAGTCCTTTTTAGTACAATGTATACATAAATACTGGTTCACTTTTAATTGGTAACTAGCTACTGGTTTAGCAAGCAAGACATCACAAATAATTTCATTTGAGGGGCAACTGATGGGGAACAACAAAACAAAGGGGGGAAATGAACTCAAAAGTTAAATCCAAAAACAAAAAAAATGAACTCGAAAGTCAAGACCATTCAATACAATTGGCAATGATGAGTTCAGGCCATTAGTCAATTTGGCCCAGATCTAGATCCACGTAGTCAATGGGATCTCCGTAAGCAAGAACTAAGAGTGAACTCAAGGACCGAGAGGTTGAGAAGGGAAAGAATGGCCGCTCTCTCGTGACTGATCCTTGGACTAACATGAAGAGGAGAAGCATTATGAATCTAGTCACATTGCTCGGAAGGTGTTAGCTTCATCAAGTCAAAGGAAACCTCAGACACACCGCATACAGGTGAGATGATCTTCAATCTGGTTGGCAAAACAACTGATGAATTTCGTGTTGAACATGTGGTGCGGGTTGTAACCAACAATGCTTAAAATAACATGAGAGCTAATTAAGGATCCCTTGAATGTGAAGAGGCCAAAGATCTTTCGGAGCTTGTCTGCGACTCACACAGTCAATTTGATGCTCCAAGGAATTGGAAACCTAGCTAAGTTCAAGAAGACAATTGACCAAGCCAAATCTTTCACAATATCTGTGTAGAGTGTGGTTGTTCTACACCCATGAACATTGCAACCCCACTACACCCATGATTGAAAACCTAGCAAAACAAATCAAAAAAAATCTGAAACTTTGCAGATCCGACTATGAGCAAATGTTTTAGGTGCTTGCAAAATTTTGTGGGCAAAGGAGCTTTGTACAGGAAAAAATAAAGTTTGTGCTAAAAAATAACTCAAATATAAAATCAGAAACGTGGTGCAGAGCAAGAGTTTGTATTTCATTTCATACGTGGATCATTCGATGTTATTTGGTGACCAAACTTTGCACGCACTACAAGAAATCTGTTAATCCATGACGGATTTTGGGTGACGTTCTTGAAACTGTCATGGAAACCGTCATGGATCAGCAAGATGGAGACGACCCCCAAAATGGCAGCCCCTGGATGACGGACATTGGGGGATCGTCACGGAAACCGTCATGTATCGACCAACTACCTCCCATTTTTCTATCTTTATATGCAATCTAAACCGTCATGAATGGCCTCTGCTGATGTGTCGGGTGTGCTGACTTATCTGCCCCATTTGTCAGTCAGTCATTCAACGATATATAGAGATCGTAAAGAAAAGGGCGTGCCTCAAGTTTGAGAGAGGGCGCGAAGATGCAAAATTTTAAGTGGCCAACGTGCCAGGGTGGCAAAATTTTGAGCCAGCCCATTTAACTCCACAGCGCACACACACACCTAACCCTAATTCCCCATTCTCTCCTCCCGTCCCCTCAGCCACCACCACTCCACCAATCTCCCTCCGCCCGCTCCACACCGGCGCCGCCGCAGAACAAGCCTTACCTGTCCCGATCCATCGATGCCCTCTCTTCTCCCCTCTATATGCGTCGCCCTGTCCCCATCTTTCCCACCGCTACAGCCACCAGCCCGTATCTCCCACCCCATTCCAGATCACGCCCTCGAGCTGCGGCGACAGTGGCGGCGGCGGGTCCAACTGCTGCGGCTGGACAACGGTCGACGCCGTCTGTGCAGATTAGTTCGCCTTCCTGGGTCGCAGTCAAGCAGAGCACGTGCCACGGCGATCTACGCTGGCCATCCCAACCAGATCGACGCCGATGAGAGGTCTCTAATGTCCCTTGCAGTGGCCACGGGTCCATCTTTGGTCCAGGGCGAGCTATGGTGAGGTACACATGGCGCTGATGGATGCAGTGTACAGGGGCGCCACCGCCACGCAGCTGGCCACCGGCTTCTGCCTATTGCGGTACCGCGACGGGCACTGCCTTCTTGGCTTTGCCAGGGCCCTCCTGCCCCGTGTTTATGTGCTGCTCCTCGTCATCATCTTCGTCGGTGGGTTCCTCCCCTGTAAGCTCTGATCCCAGTTGTTAACTGTTTAGTTATTTATGGGTACATCTGCACTAGATAGGTTATGTTTCTTGGTACTCTATAACTTGAAGATATGTCATGTTAGAGAATGCAAATCTGTAAGTCATGGTCGTGTCCTCAATCTGCAAACAAATAAATCCTTATCATATATTTTGTCCATGTGTCCTATGTATCAACTCTTCTTCCATGCATACGAGGAGGGATTCGTGAGTATGAATTTCATATCTGGCTCTGCTTAGATTCAGATTGGCCTAGTACTGGATACATGTTTTGAGTACATTAATTGGTCTGGTATTGGATTTGAGTGCATTAAAAGTGACCTGATATTGAATTCAGATTTTTGAGTACACATTATTTGGCCTCGTAATTAGATTCAGATCTGATGTGTATGTGTTGAATAATGCTACTGTCCCAAGGGACGACTGAACAAGCAACCCCTGCTCTTATGCATGTGAATTTTGACATATGCCATGGTTAGTAATGTTCCTCATGTGTTATGGTGTAGTCTATTGGCTGTTCGTCCTACTCTTGTATGCCAGTTATTTTAGTGCTTAAATGGCAGGTGTGGCAAACTATGCTTCATATGGCATTTTCATGGAATTAATGTGCTTCTACTGTTTCACAATTCAGGATGGTTTTCTTGGAAGTTGGTCTTGTATCAATTCTACTTCAAGGAAATGAAGCCACTGGTTATGGTCTCTTTGGCACACAACTTAATTTGTTATCTCTGAAACTGTAGTCGGCTGTAGCCAGTGCTGATGTACTTCTCAAGGTATGTTATTGCTCAGTCTTTATGATGTAGCCAGATTAATTGTGATTCTGTGATATACTTGCATGCTTCATTCTTAATTAAGATATACTCTGTTGCTGATACTTTGCTCGTTGGACGTGCCCTGAGATGCACGACGTGCTTGCCAACAAAGCGCTCCATCACGGGCTCAAAGAGTACTCCAGCCGGACCACACTCCCACGGCTCTACATCGATGACGAGTTCTTTGGTGGCCGCGCCGTTGGTATGTATATTTGTGCTTTCTGCCTTTCCTTCTCCCATGTTATGGTTTAGGACTTTGAGACCCTCTATTACAGGCAGTACACGTGCATGGTATTTGAGTATGAATCAGTTCTGTGAGAAGCCTGTTTTGTTTAGCATCAGGGCATGCCAATTCATTCATTAACCTAACATATATCTTTAGTGTGAATTACCATCCCATAACCTAATGAAAACCATTACAAAATCTTTTCCAGTTTTACTTATGTGTAACAAAAATCAATCCGCCTGCTGTTGGCTCATGAACCCAAGTGTGCTCTCGCACTTCTGCAACATGGTTATCAAACTATAACAATCATATCCCTACTGCTAGAAAGCACAGATACTTTGTGGAACCAGCGTATCTCTATCTGATCCATTTTAAAATTCGTGCATGATAAGAAATATGAAAGCAATGTAGAAGAACCAAATAAATCTCATTCTGTCCACATGAATATTAACAAAATAGAAATGATCAATTAATAAAAAGGATAAATCCCAAGATTCACTATGTAGTCCATCAAGATTATATGTTTTTCCTATAACAGAAGTATTTCATATCGTAGGATAATTGTAGCTCGGAGACCATGGTCATGGTGTTGTTTGTACAGAAACCTGCACCGACTTCCTTCTACAATTAACTTTTAAGATGTAATTTTCCATTAGTGAGCATGGTAATTGGAAACACTATGTAATGATAAACTAATTAAAGAATATATATTCTTTAGAAATAATTGCAGAATAGTTCATACATGAGACATGAGCTCATTGGGCCCATGCTGTTGGGGTATGTGCCATGCTGGACACATTTGATATTTTTGAGGTTGTCTTAAAGTTTCTTAACGTGCAGGCAATGCCCCTGAACCCCATTCTCATCCCAGTGCAGCGGGCTAGACGTCGTCCTCCTCGACGCGGCCGTCCCCGACGAGCTATCTTGGCCAGAGGAGGCGGAGCAGCAAGGCCTTCTATCATCGTGCGTGGACTGACAGTTGCGTCCTCCTGCTCTCCTAGTGTGGTGAGCTTCCTCTCTCTCTCCCCCCTTACCCCAAATCTGGATGATACTTGCAATTGTGTAGCTATATGCGAAACAAATCAGGTCTTGGTTATGTGTCGATTCGGTTGAACCTTGACTGAAACCAAAGGATCACGTTTGTTCAAACAAATTGCTTTATACAATCGTAATGGGGACACCTCTATATGGTTCAAGCACTAGCACAATCTCTGTACTTTCTGGAACATAGGAGAAAATAAAGCAGTAAATGTTTTAGAGATACACACGCACGCACAGTTTCAGAGATGAGTAGTATCGAAGTATGAAGCTGCATGTTCAGTTAGTAACCAAGCACAGAATGTTCGTGTAAAAGGGGTTCATTTCTTTTACATACATGCATGGCCAATTTTTTTGTAAGAGATAATTAGCTTCATGTAAATAGGCTGACACCATCAATTGTACAACTTTGACTGAAACTGGATGCTCAGTTTTTATTAGTGTGCACTACTTATTGGTTCAATTTGGTTCAATACACAGCTTTGGATGTTTAGTTTGCTTGTGCATATGATTGAAATCTCACTAAACCTAATATCACTTGCATCTGTACATACATATGAATAAGCACCATGTTTTTCTTTTAGTTTGTATGTGTCAATTTGGTTGAACTCTGAATGAAACTAGAGCACCCCGTTTGAATGTTCAGTTGTTATAATTATGCAGCACTGTTTTGTTCAATTTATTTTATCAGGTACGTTTTGGTAACCTTGCTGCTTCTACTACTTAAAATTACATTCCCTCCTTATTTCATACATTTACTGCTCCTCTGCTGCAATAAATCGATTTGACGCATATATACACTCTAACTTGTAAACTTATGGTGTGGTGATGGTGCTTAGTCAGACTATTAGATGAAATGTGAAGTTAGTGTTCATGTTTAATTTATTTCCTTTGTATGGTATTCTGAAATAAGTGTGGTTGCTGGTTACACACTTTTGTTGCCAAACAAGTGCATTGGTTCTCACATTCATAGGACCAATATCAATGGGGAGTGAAAGTCCCGTTTTATAATTGGCAACATATCAGAGACTTACTCCAGGTCATCTAAAATAGAGACCCAAAATAAAATACAGCTATGCAATTTTGACATTGTTTCTGTTGGCGGTTTGGTACCACCCCAAACAGACAAGAATTATGTGCATTGGATCTTTTTCCCTTCCGCAACAAATTAATTGATTGTTTTTGTTAATTATTGTTTGCAGGAAGAATAATTCTTGCAGATGTGAGGGAAGAACTTGTGGAGAGGCTCACCTCGGTCTTCGTAGAGGGCCAATACATACTTGTTGTACTCCTGGATGAACTTGTATCTCTATATATGTTTGTAAATATTCCCAATGTGGCTTTAGTGATGTCATCTAGGATGCTTGTTGTAATGGATGATTTTTTAGAAAGGGTCATGGATGAAATAACATGGAAATTTGTAAACTCGGTCAAACTATGGGCCTGGTATGTCAAAATAATTGAGTCGTGTAAGTTTGTTGTGCTAGCTGGGCTGATGGATGGAATGGATTGTTTTTCAATTGGGTGAATATCATAGGCCTAGGTTTTCTTGTTGGGCCTTATTTGGTGAGCAAAAATAGGCTATTGGGCCGGGCTAGATAAAAATAAGTGGGCTGAAACATTATTGGGCCGAAGGCCACGCTGGTGCCATGTATATGCCATGTTGGCGCCAACTAGATGGCACGTCAGACCCATGCTGGCGCCACGCAGATGCCATGTCAGAACCATGTTGTTGCCACATCATGTCAATCCTTGACGGATTAGTCCGTCACAGAGGCCCGGGCCTGGGCGGGCCTAGGGACTAATCGATGACGGTCAGGAGCTGTCATGATGGTATAGTTGTCAAATTATGACGCGATATACATGACGGACCCTAGGTCCGTCACAGGCCTCCATCCATGACGGCTTTATACTGTTTTGTGACAGACTGTATCTGTCATGGATTAACAAGATTCTTGTAGTGACGGTTGTAAAACATTTGCTCATAGTCAATACCGGAAGTTTTTGACTTTTTTTTTCTATTTTTTTAGATTTTACTGTTCATTGCGTGGGTGCACCAAACATGGGTGGAGCCACAACTTTCCCTTGTATGGCCACCATCGCACCTTATAGTGCATGAGCCACGAGGTCCTTCAACAAGAAGAGAGAAATCATAAGGCCCGAAGTGACCAGATTTGCTTCCCAATTGCTCACTTTGCAAAGCCTTTGCAGACAAGGCTGACTCACTAAGATGGTGGTATCCTTGATGTGGGACAAGATCAAGAATGTGCACTCAAAGAAAGACAAAGATGCAATAGCCATAATATTACAAGCCCTTCTGAAAGGGTGTGAATCTTTGCATCAAGGTGTTCGAGCCGTTGATGAAGGTCCTCCAGTTGGTTGACGGTGATGTGCGACCCTCAATGGGCTTTTTGTATGGAGAGATGGCGAAGGCAAAGCAGGAAATCAAAGATTTAGTAATGTCGAGGTGCGCTGCAAAGATGTGTTAGCTATAGTTGACAAGAAGATGAAAGATATGTTTGATGCCCCACTGCAATTGACTGCTTATTTGATGCTGCTGACATCAATACAGCCTTCTACTCTTGTGTGGAGACATTCTATCATGGTGATGAAATCAATAACAAAGTTGTGAACTACGAAATAGGCAAATTCCAAAGCAGAGAGGGATCCCTTGAAAAAAATCTTGCTGCGACTTGCCAAAACTTTGAGTACAATCGTGGTTAGTCATTACTCATTTGTCATTTCACTTACATATTTTGTCAACTACTCAACTTCCTATTCCCTTCCGAGATTGGAGTTTTAGTACCCGGGTGCCTAGGCACCCCTTTATCGCCACCGCACGTCTATAAACAGAATCTAGGGATATGTACCAGGCACTGTAGCAACGTTTTGTTTAGCAGAGCATGCATACAGTGATCAAGCAGAGAAGAAATGTTTTTTAGAGCCGACTGCACTAGTACTTCTGCATGCCTATTCACTGTCGAAGAAGCAGGTTCTCTCTCCCTCCACGTGTCTCATAACAACTGTTCTCTCTCTCTGCTTCATCTTCCTTTCTCTCTCTCAAGTGTCCCATGTCCACTCTCTCACCTTCTTCCTTTCTCTATCAAGCCCGCAACACTTCTTGAAGGAAGAAATGTGCACGCTCTCTCTCTCCTCCCTTTCTACTACTATCTCTCATGTACATCACATAAAAAAATCTCATTCTCTCTCATGTCTCTCTGCTCTCTCCCCTGCTGTCATTTCAGACATCGCCTGGACCGCCCGGGATTCCTGCCAGTCCTAGACCTGCCTGACCTTTTTCTGCATGCTACAGCCTCCTCCCATCGCTCTTTGTCCCCTTAAAAAAGCTGGCCTAATTACTCTGACGCTGCAAAATGTCTGCAGTTGTACAGTGGCTGGCACAAATCGTCATACGGCTGGATGGACGGGATTACAGGGTGCCGGGACTCCCGGGTGTCGTCACACCTTTCCCATTCCCTAGTTCCTGACTATGAAATTCCTGTTCCTAGTTGCTTGGTGGAGAATGTATGGAGGTGAGACACCAGGGCTGAAGGACATGGCTATCAACATCATATCTTTGACCTCGAGTTCTTCTGGTAGTGAGAGAAACTGGAGTTGTTTTGAGTCGGTTAGTCTCTAAAACTGGAGTTGGTTCAGTGTTTTCTCAAGTTCCTATTATCTAGTTCCTGACTAGAAGCATTTGAACTTGCAGATACATACCAAGAGGAGAAATCGCCTACAACAGACTGCCTCAATAAACTTGTGTGCATCCAATTCAACTCAAGTGTCCAAAGAAGAAAAGGATCAAGGAGTGGAAGAACATTGATGTTCTTCTAAGTATTGACGCATCTGAAGCACAAGGCTTCTTGTTTTGAGGGAGGAGATGATCATGCTTTCATGGTGTTTACTGATGGAGATGAAGAAGATGGCAATGACATACATTGGAGTGTCAATGGAGATGCTATGCGAACTAGTGAACAGCTTGACTTTCGTCGGAGTGCAAGATTTAGAGATCTTCATGATGAAGTGATTTTTTTTGACTGGATGCACCTATTTGGATGACGACAGATCCATGAGCATGCTACTTGGCTGCTTGAGCTGCTTTGGGCTGTTGCTTGGCTGCTTGGGCAACATGTCATTTACCACTTATCTTATTATGCTTGCTGGTTGCAGCTTGTTGTGTGAACTGCTGAACCTTATGTGCACTTTAGGTTTTTACCGGCTATTTTGCTAGCTATGTGAACCTTATGTGTATTTGCTATGGTGTGAACTGCATTTTAGATGGTATTTGAATTTCACATGTGCTATGCTTCCTGTTTTCCTGTCCACTACCGACTTAGTGTTAAGAAGCTCACCCGAGCATCACGATGATACTTTCCTGTCCACTGGTCCATCATGGAGGGATCCTGTTTGCGAACTAGATACGCAGACGTCAAAACAATGCCGGTTTTCTTCTCTTCATCCCATTGGAACCACAACCCACAGCACTTATTCAGTGGCATGCGGCCTGCAATTAAAGCATATAAGTATGTGTTAACTAATTAGGAAACCAAGAGTGGCAACACTTAGTTTGTTAGCAAATGTTGATCAGCAACAAGCATGCATGATGTGACAAAAACACACACGTACCAAGAGAGGAGGAGAGCCTAACGACAGATCCGGAGGCAAGAAGCACGGCGTCCTTTGCGGATTCACGGATTGGAAGAAGGCGCCGCTCATTGAACAGACACGAGTGCGGAGGGCCGCGAGCCATTGTGAACAAAGCATATCGATGGTCTAATGTACATAAAACTAATCATGAGATTGATTAAACACACACGATTAGCATGTTAACAAGGAAAGGAGGAACCAAGGGGAAATTAATTTCACCGTTTTCTGCATTGTATTTGGCTTCGGCAAGCTGGAAGGCGTGGTGTGCGCCCGGATGGGAGGCTAGCTCGTTGGGGATGTAGGGTTCATGGAGCAGAGGAATGGGTGAACCGGAGGATTCCTCCGTCAAGGACTGGACCACATCGTAGACACGATCTGCAGAAACAAAATTAAAGTCGTCCAGCAGGAACAAGTAATAAACACCAATAAACATGCATGCCACAGTCTGCCGTGATGAGAAAATGGGGCAAAAAAATCACCTGGTTTTGCTTCGGATTGAGGGGCATCGCCGCGCTCAATGACCGCAAACATCGCTGAAGGAGAGGCCTCCTCCTCCGCCAGGCTTCTCTTCTTGGCTTCCCTCTCCGTCTCCGGATCCGGATTCCCCCTCGTGCGCCGCCTGCCGGCCTTGGGCATCTTCGTAACTTGTGCGCCACCGCCTCCCGCTTCCCTCTCCTTCTCCGGACTCTCTCTCGTGCGCCGCCTGCCGACCTTCGGCATCTTCTCAGCTCGTGCGCCGCGGGTTCTGCACCGGGCAAGCCGGACAAGGGTTTGGGGATTTGTTTATATTTTGGGCCAAGGGTTTGGCGATTCTTTGTTTTTTTTAAGAAGAAGAAGAAAGCTTTGGGGATTGACGCGAATTCCTATTTGGCACGTCCTGTTTATCGGATGGCATTCTAAAAAAAAAATCAAATTTTGTTCTTTCCTTTTCCTTCTTCCTACTTTGCAAACGTGAATTTTTTTTCTTTTCCTTCAGCCTCTATTTGACATTTCTTTTTTTATTTCCTTCTTTTGTTTTCCTCATTCCCTTTTTCGTTTTATTTTTAATTTCGAGAACATTTTTCGAACACGTCAACTTTTTGAATTCACAAACATTTTTCTCATATTTGTGAACTTTTTTGATATCACAAACATATTTTTGAATCACCAAACATTTTTGAAATTCATGCACATTTTGCAAATTTCACATCATTTTCTAAAATTATTGAAGATTTTCCATGATTTTTTTTGAAAGTAGTGAAACTTTTTTGAACTCCCGAACAATTCTCAATATTTATTAACATTTTTTCATGAGGCTGGGTTTACTTTTTCTCTATTTTCAATATTTAATGCGAAAATAGAAAAGTCTCTCATTAAGCCAAGCGCCGGATGGACCGACCCAGGCGCGCGGGAGGCTGCAACCTCGTTTTTTTTTTTTTTTTTTGCGGTGTCAAACCTGTTAGAGACTTGTTGGAATGCCTCAGGTCAGAGAGTAAATCATGAGAAATCCTCAATATTCTTCAGCAAGGGATGCCGAGGTCCAGTAAGAGAAGCTATAAAGAGTTCAATTCAAGTCCATAATAATTCTCTCAGTGATCGTTATCTTGGCATGCTGAGAAATGTTGGCCATTCCAAGAATGGGACCTTCAAGTATTTGAGAGACCGGGTATGGGAGTGCAGAAGCTCCTGTCGGCAACGGGAAAGGATGGAGAAGATAAAAGGATGGAGAAGTCAGTGGCGCAAGCTATCCCGGTTTGTTTCCATGTCCTGTTTCTGGTTACCCCGAGGCCTTTGTGAGAATATCACCTCGATTATAAGGTAGTTCTGGTGGGGATCAAAGCAAGGTAGAAGAAAACCAAGTTTGGTGGCATGGGTTGTAATGACGAGACCAAAACACCTCGGAGGTTTAGACTTCTGAGATCTGGAGGTTTTCAACTTGGCACTACTTGCGAGGCAAGCATGGCAGATAATGACTGATGAAATTTCATTCAGCACCCGGATGCTTAAAGCCATATACTTTCCTGGATGTGATTTGCTAGAGGCTGAGCTTGGGTCTCATCCCTCTCAGATTTGGCGTGAGATATTGGATCGGTGTGATATTTTAGCACAAGGAATCATCTGCAGAATTAGCGATGGCAAGAGCACGGGCATTTGGACACACAATTGAATACCACAGGAGAGTTTCAAACGTCCCATTACATCCCTAGTTCCACATCCTTCGGTCAGGGTAGCCCAGCTCATCGACACAACTACAACGACCTGGAACGAGGACATGGTTAGATCAGTTTTTACACATTTTGATGCAGCCGAGATCCTTAAAATACTGTTCTGTATGAGGAGAGTCTCGGATTTATGGCTTGGCATGAGGAAAGTCGGGGCATCTTCACGGTATGGTCTACCTACCGTACGATCATGCATACCAAGCTCAGCAAAGAGAACTAGATCGATGAAGAATCAGGCACTTCGGTTGCACATTCGAAGCACAATCAATGGACTTCCATTTGGCACATTCAGGTGCCCTCTAAACTTCCCATCTTTTTATGGAGGCTTGCAAGGCAATCAATCCCCCGGGAAGTTCTGTTAAATCATTGGAACATGGCAACGACGGAGAGTTGCACATTATGGGGGGCTAGGGATACTTGGAGGCACCCCCTCCTCTCCTGCCCGATGGCGGGTAGTGTCTAGGCATTCTCTCCAGAACACATCATGAGCTAATAATGTGCGCCCACACAGAGGACAGCACATGAGATATTATCGAGCAATGTTTTTGTCCATGTTGTGGTCACTCTATAGGCAATACGGGGAGCAAGGAGAAAGGCCATTCATGAAGACATATTTCTTTTGCCGCATACGTACATGGTTTTATCAGGTCATACTTGTCAGAGCTGCAGGTGATCAATGTGAGACATCCAGGAGTACCTGCTAATCCAGTGATTCCAAATTCAGCACATTGGATCCCGCCTGCGTCGGACTACTCGAAACTACATGTGGACGTAGCAGTGTCTCATCATGGATTTGGAGCGATAGGAGCAATCTGCAGGGACCAAGGAGGAGCCTTCTTAGACGCGTCTGGTATTGCTTTCAGGCACATCTCAGACCCAACAACACTAGAATCTTTTGTTGTCAAGGAGGCTTTGGCCCTAGCGAACGATCTTTATATACAGAGATTACATATTGCATCAGATTGCAAGGCGGTCGGTGAAATTTGGCAGGTTATGGAGTAGTAATTCGGGAGATCATTATCCACTCTGCTTCATTTATTTCTTGTAAAATAGTTCATAAATGTAGGAGCTCAAATTTTGAGGCTCACAATTTAGTGAAGCATGCTCTTACCCTTGGAGGTGGCCGCCATGTCTTGTTAGGTCATCCGGGGAATCTTCCTTCCCTGTAAACATTGTGACGAACTAATAAAGATTTGGTGAATTGTCTCAAAAAAATTATAAATAAATACATTAAAAAACACATTGCATAAATCATTTGAAAAAATAACCAAGCATTTATAAATATTAAATATATATAGCGAAAATGATACTCATGTATACCAAAAATGTACAATGTGTGTGAAAGAAATTGATCATGTATTTTTTTAATATTTATTTTAAAAAGTGTTAAATAGTATTTGTAAAACATTAATCAAGCATTTTGAATACATAAAATGTGTCTAGAAAATATGTTCACCGTGTGTTAAAAAATGTTATTCTTGTATTTGAAAAATATTACTCCCTCCATTTCCTTATACAAGGCCACAAACTCATATTACAGGTACCAAGGTAAAATTTAATGATTGCTTTGTAATCTAACTTTTCTTCTTGTTAACCGGGATCATTAATACGCTTGCATGCATGCAAGGAAGGAATGAGAAGAAAGTAGCGCAGTGTAATTATGACCACATGCATGCAAGTATTAGACAAGTTGCTATTACGAGAAAACATCATTAATTCTTACCTCGATTACTGTTAGTGGTCTTGTATAGATGCAAAATGTATTTTCCATAGTGGCCTTGTATAAGGGAATGGAGGGAGTAATCAAGACTTTAAAAATGTTAAATGTGCATAGAAAAATATCGACCATGTATTCGAATAATGTTAATCTTGTTTTTGAAAAATGTGAAACACGTATTAGAAATATGTATTAGATATAGACAAAAAATGTAAATGCATATGGAAAAAAGTTGACATAAAAAAAATATAAGCATTCAAAATATGTTAATAATGTATTGCAAAAAGTTTAATGTGTATATAAAAAATGTTTCAGATTTATACTGAAAATATTGAATATGTATTGAAAAAAGTTATATGTGTTGAACAAAAAGGAAACTGATGAAAATTGATAAAAACTATGAAAAACAAAAAATCCAATGAAAATAAGAAAGAAAAACAAGGATAATACAAATGAGAAAAAAAACAATGCAAAAGAGTAGAAACAGTGAAAACCGATATAAAACAATGAGAACTGATGAAAACGTGAAAGAAAGAACAAAACCAAAGAAAAGGACAGTGAAAACCAAAAAAGAAACTAAGAAAAACAAAGAAAATCAGTAATGTTTTTCCTCATCGACTCGTTCAACATGGGTTGTCTATGGGCCTGGCTGCATCCTTTTCTGATTTTGTGATTTTGCTTTATACCTCCTACCGAAATCACTAATTGAGGAGTATTCCTTCCAATATCACTCCCACCTCCCTAGATTGTAACAAGTGGTGCACTATCGTAACCTGAAAGTTTTCCATTTTTCCGTAGATTCATTTATTCAAAACATTTTATATCTTAAACCGTGCATCGAAATTTTTGAACCGTTTTCACCGTTGAATTCCCCGCGTCGAGATCTTCAAAACTAGATCCCATGTTGATAGGTTTTGACGAACTTTTTTTCAGAAAAAAAATAACGAAAAAACCTAATCGAGAGCATGTTTTTTTCCTTTTCGGAAGCCGTTTCCGAGAGGCACGGTCGTGCCTCTCGCGAAAGCAAATTCGTGCCTCCTGCAAAAACAAAACCGTGCCTGTCTCGGAAGAAAAAAACGCATTTTTTCGTTTCCGGGAGGCACGGCCCTGCCTCTCGCCGAAGCAAAACGGTGCCTCTCACGGAACAAAAGAAAAAAAAGAAATGTGTTTTTTCGTTTCAGAGAGGCACGTCTCGCGGAAGCAAAACCATGCCTCTCACGAAAAAAATGCATTTTTTTCATTTCCGAAAGAGACGGACGTGCCTCTTACAAAAGCAAAACCATGCCTCTTGTGGAAGCAAAACTCTGTGTCTCGCGCAAGAAAAAAATATGCTTTTTTTCGTTTTCGAGAGGCACGGTCGTGCCTCTCGCGAGGCAAAATCATGCCTCTCATGGAAGCAAAACCGAACCTCCCAAGGAAGCAAAATAACGCGTAATTTCTTTTTAATTTTTTGTTTGTTGAAAAGATAAGAAAGACCGGTGCAAAACTGAAAAGTTGAAAACAAAATACCATCTAAAAATATGAAAGGCGGGCGGAAAACTGGAAAAAAATCCGGAGGAAGCGCCCAGGGCGCGACATGTGACGGCTGCTGAGAGCGCGCCAAGTGATGCGCTCTCAGCCCACTGCAAGTGATCGTTGCGAGGCTCCCGAAGGAGCGCTCGTCAACTAGTTGATCTCACCTTCTACTTATATGTAATATAATGTTCTATTAAAATATAATATAATGTTATCTTTGTTTTTGAAGGCTTAATATAATGTTATATTCTCTATCTTCTCTACTACCTAAAAGAAACAGAATGTTTTGTTTCCCCTCTTATGTCGCAGGCTTCGTCCAACCTCCTTCGATCACTCCCGCCCCCACGCCCCTACATTTTTTTCGCCCCTTCCATCTCTGGTTTTCCTTGCACATGTTTTCTATAAAACCAGCCTTAAATTATGCTCTAATTTGTCTCCCCAATTGCCTTGGGTTGGGCGAGCCATACTAGGGTTCCCCGTCGCCGTCGTCTAACCTAGCTAACTCCTGCCGCGTAGATCTTGAGCCATCCGCCCCTGGAAGCGCAGAGGCAATGTGGGGGGTTCCAGGACGGCAACATCTTCCCTGCGGCTGGATATTCGATCGTGCGCTCCAATTCTCTGCCGGATGTTAGGGCAGCCTCGACCTTCACGACGCTGCCCACCGCCAAGTTCTTCCGGCGGGTACGCGCACATACAATGCTTAGGCCAAAACCAGTGAGAGTGGGTTTTTCCTAACTGGTTGTGCGCACAAGCTATATCTGTGCCGTTCATCTAGGAGCCTATCCAATCAACCTGTCCCACCACATTGTCAGTCATGCACTGTTTTTCTTTCCCCCACATGCATGTTGCGGTTTAGTCCATCATCTCTTCAACACAAAAGTACAGAGTAAACAAATATGTCACCAGTACATGTAAATAAATCATGCTAATTTAAATTCATTTATATATTTGAGCTTCTCATGTCTAGCTCTACAAAATAAGTCCAATATCAATATATTTTAAATTAAGTTTCGAGCCAAGGTAAAATTAAATTGTGTGTGGCTCAAAAAAGTTTCAGCAAAGTTCTTTAATATTTCTAACAAACTGCAGACCCAATATTTATAAAGTTCTTCAGCCGCTGATTCTGTTTATTTAGCACTTTACAGTAAAAATGAAAAGTTCTTCACTGTTTCAAGCAAACTACACTAATTTTATGAAATTATTATGAAAAGTTCTTTATAAAATGAAGTTAAAGTTCAAGTAGGGAGTTAATAAAGTTCAAGCTACTAAAAATCATATTTTGAATTTCAGTTAACAAAAATGTGTTCAAATGTATCCAAGACTGATCTTGTTCTAAAGGGCTTGGCGCCACGTGTTCAAATATGTAAAATGTTTTAAAAAAAATTGATGTGAAAGATATGAACCATTTAAATTGTCAAAAGAAAATGAAAAGTGATAGTTAGAGGAGGGAAGAGAGATAATATAGGCATGCATGTGTATGCAAGAGAGAGAGAAACCATGCACATCAGTACATGCATGGGCTCGCATCCACATGCACTACAAGCGATGGATGTGATTCCAATTGCGCGCACAACCAGTTAAACATCAATAATGCTAAACATACAAAAAGTTACACGCAATTACATGTTGACTAGGATTTTTTCATCTACTAATCAATCACAAACTTGCCCCCCCCCCCTCCCCCCTGATTTTCAGAAAGGGGGGGGGGGGCGCCTCCTCACCTATTGACCAATCAAATTAACCCTTTTTGTAAAACCTTGTAACTTGTTTGTACGTGTAGCATTACTCAGTTAGACATCGCCATATTCACAAACCAAGCTACTGGATCGATCTTTGGAGTTCACGTAGGAAAGCTAGCTAGCTAAACCAGCCATCGGATACGTCGGACGGCCGCACAGGAAACTCAGGTACACGAGATCGTATTCTTCCCGCCACCCTCTGCCGCCATGATCTTGATCGTCGCTCCATGCAGTCGCAGCTCACACCTGTCGATGTAGAACTTGGCTCAGATGCCATGCCACACTTGGCCTCCTGTTCGGCCTTGACTCCTCCTCACGCCATTGACCTCCTCATTGCCTAGATGATACATACCTTCAGTTTGTGTCATCAAATTGTTACGTAGTAGATCCGAGGATATGCCCAGAGCAGGCACCAGAAGGATACAAACGATTCGAATGCCCACTGCATCCTTTAGGAAAATTCGAAGTATTCTCACTTTCCATTTTCTGTTGTTGTTTTTAATGCGCCGACAGCAAGAACTTTTTCTTCTTCAAACATGCCCATTTGTTTGTGTGTTTCTTGATTAATTTCCATGGTTAATACTTTTTGATAGTGGTTCCATGGTTCGTATTGTTTGTTGCATAGAAAGTAATGAGTTATGGTTTTGTTCCATGCAAGAGCAAGGAGGCAAAAGTAATCCGCAAAAGCAAGCAGAGTCTGAACATTTGGTTCCTGACCAGCTGAACTTCTTTGTGATATCCTAACTGACATTGTACAGGTTTGCTTCTCCTATGTTATGAGCCAAAGCGAAATGTCATGTGGTCAATGTCGACGATTCCTTTATATAGTTCAAGTAAGTAGCACCTTGCTAGATAGAATAACTTCTACATGAGTGCGCAAGTAGTGGGAAAGCATTTAACACCAACCATTTGGAATTTCAGATACACACTCTTTAAGATCACTACTGTTGAAACTTATGAAATTAAACGAGATGGTCACATATTCAGTTTGTCTCATGAACGTGAGAAATAAAATAATACTCCCTCTGTAAGTGATCTAAAACGTCATATATTACTTCACAGAGGTTGTAATTGCTATGTATTACCATCATATTTTCGAGTACAATTCTCTGTCCAAGTTGTTTAATTTAATATAGGCGGTGCATTTTCTATTCTCGAGTGTACTACACCCGAGTTTACAAGAAAACAAAAACAATATCAAATGTGATCCAAAAACTCTGAAATTTTGTGAGATGAAACATGATAAAATGTGTTAGGTTATTGCAGAATTTCATCCACAAAAAACATTTGAGGAGCTCTCAAATAAAAAAACAAAATCATGCACTCAAAAATGAAGAAAACATTAACGAGTGTTTTTTTGTGTGAGAGCACCTCCAATGTTATTTGCGGCTGAAATTTTGCAAGTATCTAAAACATTTGATCATGTTTGATGTCGCAAAAAATGGATTTTTGGATAACCTTTTATATGTGTTTTGTCGGTTTTTTGAAAGCCCAGGTGTATCACACATGAGTGTTGCCACACCTTTCCGTTTAGTATAACTCTCAATAGCTTCAGAGAACATCTTCTCTTTTTTGTCTGTTCATACTGATTTTCATAGAGAATTAGTACCTCCCAAATTATAAGGAGTTTGCCCTACCAAAAAACTCCTTATAATTTGGGGCAGAGGAAGTAGAATTAAGTTATTAGCTCAAAATTTGTACTTGTAAATGTCGCATGGTGGGCATGATATATATATATATATATATATATATATATATATATATATATATATATATATATATATATATATATATATATATATATACCCCGTTGCAATGCACGGGCAATTACCTAGTCTAAAAAAACATACTGAAGGGACATTTCATCTCCTGCCGTTGGCTGGGCCTTAGGCCCTCAGCCCATGCTCCTAGCATGGCCTAACAGAAGTAGAACATAAGTGGTTTTTTGGATAAAGTAAATAAACACCTAGTTTTAGCATAACATGTTTTAGAGATTATTTTTGATAAAACTGATTTTTTTACTAGGAGGCCTTCATGGCTAGCTTTATTAATACTTGTATCATCAGCTGAAAAATCTATACCTATACCTCTCTAATTAATTGTAAAGGAGCTATTGTTTCTGCCCGTCTGTCACTAAAATTACACCCGAAGTTGTCATAAATTACCCACTATGCCACCTATAACTGAAGAAAACAATTCAGTTTTTTTTCTTGAAAGTCACCCTGCGTGCCCAAATGGTTCTTATCTCATCCTGACATATTCTGATTGTTTTTCCCCGTTGCAACACACGAGCATATTTGCTAGTAGTAGTAGTAGTAGTAGTAATAATAATAATAATAATAATAATAATAATAATAAGGGCAATTGCTTCTAGCGGCATGCCATCGAAATTTCCACTGAATTTGTAAAATATTACCCACCAATGCCACTTATAAGTGATAAAAAAACTTTTCACACATGGGAATCCCTGCCCGAGCCGGCCCAGTACGAACCTTCTATACTGCGCTCTGCGCGCTAAGAGAATACACAACACGCCTGTTTGGGCCGGCCGGTGACCAAACGGCCTGTTTTTAAATTTTCGTTCTTATTTTTTGATTTCCTTTTCCGTCTTCACTTTTTTCTAATCTAAATAATTTGGAACTTCAAAAAAGTTGAAAAAACTTTAAAATGAGAATTTTGAAATAAAATCTTTAATAATTCATAAATGTTTGTGGATTCAGAAAATGTTCGTCATTTAAAAAAATTATTCTCATATTTAAAAAATATTCGCAAATTTGAAAACAAATGTTCGTGAGATCAAAACATATTCATGAATTTTTTTTAAAGTTCGTATTGAAAATTTTCATGAAATCGAATAAAAATTCAGCAATTTTAAAATGTTCATGAACTAAAAAATATCCTACAAATTAAAAAAGTCATGACTTAAAAATATTTTATTGATTCATAAAATGTTCGCTGATTCAAAAAAGTTTCATGCATTTCAAAAAGTGTTCGCTAAATCAAAAAAATGTCCGTGAATTTTAAAAATTGTTCCACCAAAAAATTTCCCAAAAAATGTTCGTCGATTCTAGTATAAAATGTTCATGACATTATAAAATGTTTGAAAATCTGTAAACATGTTCGAGATATGAAAAATGTCCATGATTTTAGATATGTTCACGAGTTTTAAAAAATGTCCTTGATTTTCAAAATTTATCCACGATTTCACAAAAATGAGAGTGATAGTGTATCTCGGTGATGCAGCAAAATGTGGTCATCGCTATTGGAGATTATGATTTTTTTTCTCCCGTTGCAACACACAGGTTGTTTTGCTAGTTAGTAATAAAACCCGGGGACCGGGGGTCTGCCGAAGGGTGAGAACCTAGCCAATGAGCTAGCTCATGCGCCGGTTCCTTACAACAATCATTTAGTATTTGAGGCGCCACCATAGAATGCCCTTCATTAAGCCTCAACGATTCTACCACAAATAAATTAGCCATTTGAATCTGCAATTTACTGCAACCAATTCTTTGAGCTAGTTTCAAACCCTCGCAAAGAGAAGCAGCCTCAGCAGACACCATATCTGCAACATGTTCCAAGACTGTTACAACGGCACCAATGAAGCCACCCCTGGTGGTCACGAACAACTGCACCCCAAGAACCAGAGGGATATTCTTCTGTAAAGGATGCATCAACATGCAACACAATATGTCCCGAAAGGCCTCTACCTCAATTGTTCATTCGTGGTACATTGGAGGACTTCACTACACCCCTAACAAAATTGAGAGCTTGTGCATGTATCGTAGGTGTTGTCGATGTGGTGTTTCCACCTCTTCGGCACGAACAAATAGTTGACTCCACCACCACAGATATCAACAAGTAGTTGCAATATGCTCGGGTAGTTCAACTGGATCCATGTACGTACGTTGGAAAGAAGGATCACATAATAAAGACTTGATAACTACTGCACCAGATCTGTGAACGAGGGCTGCATCGGCAATTTCCTTGTGTAATCCAAGTGCCTACTTGCATGCACGCTCACATTTGAACAGAAAATGGCTATATCTTCATCTCCAACCTTGCACACCAAACACTGTGCCTTAGTTCCAATATGGTGGTTTGCCAGTACACACAAGCATGGGATAGCATTATGCAACTCTTTTTAGATTTTCCCTGGTAGCTTCAAGCTCCACAACTTTTTTCAGGCCGAGTGGTGTGATACTAAACCACTAAGTCCTCTTGTGTGTAAATTATCAATGGCATAATTTTTCCTCCCACTGCTTGTAATAAGCTGAACGTGCAGAGAACACACCGGACTTTGTTAAATGCCATGCAACGAAATCTTCAGTCAGCTCTTGGTGAATGGGAATCTGAAGAATACGGTCCGCATCAATATGACCCAAAAAAAGCGAATGGGAAAAATCGGTTTTATTAACAATTCAGTTAGAAAAAGGTATATAGAAAATTTTGATTTTGGTAACAAAAGCATAAACACATGTTTGAGCAATTCTTTGTTTGTTTCATCTCCGAGACCTTTCTTCATGTGCACGTTCCCATTCTCTACCGTGTCAACATCTACGCTCCCCTACCATTAGTGGGGGATCTAGAATTTGACCAATTAGGGGCAACATTACAAAAGGTAGCATTTTCTTTCCCTAATGTGCATAAAAAACGAAAATGAAAAAAGATAAAGGGAAAAAACAAGAAATAAAAATCAACAGAAAAAACAAAGAAAAAATTAAAAAAATCAAGGAAGGTTCTAGAACCTTCTCAAAACCGGGTGTGAAAAGACCAAACTGGGCTGGCCCACAGACACGCAACGGGTATGCCCTAGGTTGCTAGATAGTGACCTTGATACACCAAGAGGAGAATCGGCATTGTAGATGTCAACGTCGCTGTCACCAGGTAGTTTGCATGGGCATTCAAAACATAGGGACCACTGCCAGAGTGCCGCAGGCCCTGCATCAGCAATACATTATTATTTCCAATACCTCACAAGCTGGGAGCGCCTCTACAACGCCTTTAGCGTCAAAGAATATTTTCCAGCCACTAACCCGTCCCCGCGTCGCCTCTCTGGCGACACGGGCGAAAGCCAGCAACCGCGCCACCGGACTCCTTCCTTGTGCCCTCCGTTCCCGCCGTCGTCGCCGGAGGATGCCGCCGAGCTAAGCCCGTGTGGCGGACGGCGGTGGCGGGGGGCGCTTGTCGCCTGGATGTGGCGGCTCTCGGTGGGGGAGGCTCGGGCCCCTTGGCTGCTTTGCATGATGGCGTTGACTCGGTGGGCTTTCGCCGGCGTCTCTCCCCGGCGAGTCGGGTGTGGGTGGCGCCCCCCTTCTTCTCCGACGGATCTGGGCGTCCTCCTCGCGTTCAACTTCGGGCTGGCTCCTGGCGGCTCTCTCAGTGATCCGGTGGTCGCAGCTCATCAGATCTGTCGGCCGCGACCGAATCCGGCAATTCCACGGTGGTGGGAGGCCATGCCGGCTTGGTGCTCTGGGATGGTGGATGTATGTGGCTGGGCAGTGCGGCTGGGGCTGCGGCTTCGTTCCTTTGGGCTCGGTAGCTGGCCCTGGCTGTTATGGTGTTTTCAGAAAAATTGTCATGGTGTTATTTTTGTGCAGAAATAAAAGTTCTCGGATTGACCTGAAAATTTACAGAGAATATTTTTGGAATATATAAAAATATTGGCGAAAAAATCAACCAGAGGTGGGCCACCCAGAGGCCACAAGCCCTAGGGGCGCGCCCTGCAGGCTTGTGGGCCCCCTGGAGCTCCTCCGACGCTAATTCCATCTCTATAAGTACCTATTCATGGAGAAAAAAAACCAGAGAGAAGGATTCATCGTGTTTTACGATACGGAGCCACTGTTGCCTCCTGTTCTTCATCGAAAGGGCTGATCTGGAGTCCGTTCGGGGCTCCGGAGAGGGGGAATCATCACCATCATCTTCACCAACCTTCCTCCATCATCAATTTTATGATGCTCACCGCCGTGCGTGAGTAATTTCATCGCAGGCTTGCTGGACTATGATGGGTTGGATGACATTTATCATTTAATCGAGTTAGTTTTGTTAGGGTTTGATCCCCACTATCCACTATGTTCTGAGATTGATGTTGCTATAACTTTGCTATGCCTAATGCTTGTCACTAGGGTCCGAGTGCCATGTTTTCAGATCTGAACCTATTATGTTTTCATGAATATATTTGTGTTCTTAATCCTATCTTGCAAGTTGTAGACACCTACTATGAGTTATGATCCGCATAACCCAAGGTGACAATAATTGGAATTCTTTCCAGTGATTATCGTAGTTTAAGGAGTTCATGTATTCGCTAAGTGCTAATGCTTTCTTCCGGTTCTCTATTGAAAGGAGACCTTAATATCCCTTAGTTTCCATTAGGACCCCGCTACCACGGGAGGGTAGGACAAAAGATGTCATGCAAGTTCTTTTCCATAAGCACGTATGACTATATTCGGAATACATGCCTACATTATATTGATGAATTGTAGCTAGTTCTGTGTCACCCTAGGTTATAACTGTTGCATGATGAATGCCATCCGACATAATTATCCATCACTAATCCATTGCCTATGAGCTTTTCACATATTGATTTTTGAGTTACTTTCGCGTTTTATGTATGTCCAATGGATGTGTGGTAAAAGTGTTTTGTTCATGCTCGATTTCAAATGCTAGTGTTTCTTGTTCAGTAGAGTTCTGGTCGTACATATGAAATAAGGGCCTTGTGCTATCAAGTGTAGATTTGGGTCACATATTGTTGCAAACTTAATCACAAAAATAGTAATTTGTTATTAAGTACAGATTATACACATACTTATTCGTGTTCATGTGTTGACTCATCTTAAAACCACTGGTGCATCCTTTGAAAGGGCCGCGCATCAAAGCATGCATAAGGAACAATTCAGTGCTGCAAGCACTCGGAATTCCTGCACTATCAACATTTTTTGCAGCCAAAACTGTCATTTCACTTGGAAAAAATCCCAAGCATAGTTCCGATGATTCTAAAGCTAAGTACCATCCTAACAAGGACAATACCAGTGAAAGAGAGTCGGCCGACGATAGTTTAGTAGATGAAACAGAAGCAGCACTCCACACCTACTGCTAGCTCAAACTCTAAGGTGATAAATTCCTCCATCTAGTCATTCATTGCTTAGATATGTTGCTTGTTTGCCGTTGCAGCAGAACTTTGTTACAGTTTGTTGATTAAACCATGTCTCCATATCTATCACGGCTGTAAAAATACTAGTCAGAAAACTAGTAAGAAAAGAGTGGCGTGCACCCCCTGATCTAGGACACTATCGCCCTTGAGTCCCTAGAGATAGGATCCATGTTGCCATACTAAACCTTTCTATCACTGGTGTTAAAAATAACGATTTACGGTCTCCCTGCCCTTAGCCTCTCCATGGATGGCTTTCTATGATCCTGGGTACCTGCAAACGTGAACGAGACAAGAGACATTTATGAAACAATTTCATTTCACACTTACGGGACATTAATTAAAAGCACTACCATTGATCCCCACAATAAATACATCGGGTCGCAAGGCTTTTGCCTCAACCCATACCTTGCCAAACTACTCACACATGGAGATCATATCACACGAAGAACACATCACGAAGGTAAATTGATTTATAATATATCTTACAATGTATGTCGTGTGTGATATACGATTACAAGTATGACTGGAGGAGGATGCACTATGGTGAAGATGGAGCTGGTGGTTATGGAGATGGGAAATGGCAACGGCTAGGGTTGATGAAGATGAGTCTGTTCTGCGGCTCCTCTCACAATTGTTCTCACATTTTGGCCTCGGCCCCTTTTTAAAGTTTGTTCATGTGGACGAGTGGCATCGGTTCCCATGACATACGACCTCTCATGTGAGCGGTCGCGGTCGCATGATACACCATCTTTTACTTTATTTCTTCTGGTTGTGCCTCCACTTGATTTCTCCCATCTTCTCATTTACCCCTTTTCATGTTCTGACTTGATTCCGTCCACAAATAGTCCACTTCCCGTGGAAACAAAATAAAGAAATAATGGAATCCTATGCATTCATTACTCATTCATTAGGGACAATATCGAAGCGAATATCTTAGTTTTAATGAAATATATCGGGTTTAAACTAAGGTAGAGGAGTTTAAAAATAACACTCCTCAAGTGTCAGATCGCGCTAACTAAGGCAAAATGGAAAAAACATAGTTAAGACACTTCAGGCTCTTGACACGCATGTATCATGTATGCAAGGGCCCAACTTAGGGCATCGCGGGACTTGGCAAATCTGGCCCCTCAAATGCCCGCGGACGCGTCCGCGTGCAGTGACGGGTCACACCTCATATTTGCACGCGGACGCGAGGCAGAGCGGTGCCATGCGGCCTTCACATCCTCACTGGAGGAGATGTCCGTCGGGTTTTCGAGCGATTCTGTGTGGAACCTCATCGTCAGTCCGACATGATAGACGCCCCGGGGCATTCCATATCCATCCTACATTTGTGTTGGATAAGGTTTGGCGGTCAGTCTGTGCTCGTTTGAGTCCATTTTTTGTTGACCGGTCAACGAACACACCGTCCGCAGGGGGGTTTGGGGTGTAGAAGTGGCATGCCTCCAAAACGCGACAATGTGAAAAGGCAAAGTTTTTATTAGCCTCACCTCCTGCTGCTGCTCCTGCGCGGCAGAGTAGCTCTATAGGCTTTGGCTAGTAGAGTACTCCCTCCGTTTCTTTTTAGTCTGCATATAAGATTTAGTCAAAGTCAAACTTACTAAAGTTTGACCAACTTTATAGAAAAAAATATCAACATCTACGATACTGAAGCTATATGGTATGAAAATTAATTTCATGATGCATCTAACATTATTGATTTCATATTATGAACCTTGATATTCTTTTTTATAAACTTAGTCAAAGTTAACAAAGTTTGATTTTGACCAAATCTTATATGCAGACTAAAAAGAAACGGAGGAAGTACTACACAGCAGCAGCAGGCTATAGGCCCGCAGAGCTGATAGAAGATGACAAGAACCCCCCATGCTTTCCAACCTCCAACTCCTGCTTTGCAGGCGAAAACGGGCTGCCATATCTGGGCACCACGACGCCAATCATCAAACTGGGAATTCACGGCCGTTGCCCCTTGCTTTTAATCTCAAATGAGCTTGACCTTCACTTTTTTTTTAACAAAAAAAAAAGAAAAAAACAAAAGGGCTTCACCTTTGGCCGGCTGTCCTGCTCGAATCCGGAGACACCAACACAATTTTCTCTTCACATCAATCTGTTGGCTGGCCCCTCAAAAATCTTATTTCAGAATCCGTACTCTCCTACTCATGCCCAACGATAGGGAATCTAGGGTATGCGCGAAGGCGCCTTATCAGCAGGCGCGCTAGAGCTCAAGTAGTTGTCTGATGGCTCCAAATCATGACAGTTTTTCGGCCATGGGGGGTGAAGCCTTTGTACTGGCCCAGGTTTTGGCACCCTTGATAATCTCTTCAACGCTACGCATCGTAGCTTGTTGAAACTGAAACGCTTAAGAACAATTTGGAGGAATCAGGAGGTGGGACGTCAGCTCATTCCGCAGACTCAGAATCCTCCAGAGTAGCATAATGGTCATCGCTCGTTCATTGTCAAGTCTATTAGCCAGAAGACCAAAAAATCCATTCACATTCACGACCAGAATTAACAATAGTATCTCTTGTTGGGATCGGCCACACTTGACACATGGTGTCCCAAAGTGTAGCAGCGTGTGGGCATATATAAATAAAGAATGCATCCTCACAATACACAACCACCAGAGTCACCAATATAATGTGCCTAGTAAAATTGCATGCGTTGGTTGGTAGTGCGCCGCCAACAGCAACCTTCCATGCATGCAAAGGGATCGCATCGATCTTATGGGGCACCCTGGACCGCCAAATGAATTCTTCCTCTCCATTGCATCTGGCGCCGCATGCACCATGTGTTATTCGCCTTTGAAAAGAAGTATAACCATAAAAAAAAAGTTTACATTTCAGCTTAGCGTTTCAATAATCCTATACAATACACATAGGATGAGACTAACTTGTAGCACGTGTTAACATTTTTTGCATTTTTTTTGAAGGGGCACCAACAGATGTGAGCGTGTGTTGTGTTTTTTGAAAATAAAAACATTTTTTAGGGAAAAAGTAAAAACAATTTGATGGAACTAGTAGTAGTAAAAGGAGAGGGATGTGGGTGAATGCAGATCCTTGTCGGCTCCTATTGGCTTATTAATAACATCTCTCCCGGGCACACGGGCCCGGCCGCCCAGCGACGCGGCGGAAAGGACCCAACAACGCGTGAAATGAAAACCCAATAAGAGATTTACCACCCGACCCGTTTTTGACCGGCAAAGGAGCTTCGATGCCAACAGGACAGGACAGAGCGATGAGAGACATCATTTTATGTTCGATGATGTTGATCACATGATTTGATGAGATTATTTGTATGTGTAGTTTGATATGATTAGATTTGTATATGTATTAGCCCGCGGTACTGCTAGGTTTTTCTCTAGTAGTGATACCTTCTTCTCACTAATACTTTTGTGCAGAATTTCCCTTTTTATGCTAGGAGAGATGAACCCACCGTATCATTCACCTCTATGATATCCCCCAAGAAATGACAGTTGCTACGTTCTGCCAAGTTTGCAAAATTCCTAAACAATGCAGCCCTCTAGAGCCATGTCCTATGGGATTTGAGGATTTTATATGTGCAGTTACCATGGGGGATACGATATCGCTTGTAGACGGCGCGCCGGTCGAAACTTCGGCCGGCCGCACGCGCAGGTTCGATCCCACCACATCATATGCCCCACGACTCGCTGCTTCCACCGCACATGCATTTCTTTCTTTTTCTTTTTTCCTCTCTGCCTTATCTTCTTCTCCACCTCCCTCCCTTATCCTCTTCCTCCGCCACTCCCATCCCCTCCATCTCTGTCTCTCTTTCCCCAGCAAGAGAAATCCCTCTCCACGAGATTTGGCACCGGCCGCTGCTACTGGGAGCCAGCCATGGCCGCTCAGTCAACCCCCTCGCCCCTCCCATCCATGCTGTCTTTGCTGCAAAAGAGAGCCAGAGGAGTCTTCATGGTGGATGTGC
Source organism: Triticum aestivum (assembly GCF_018294505.1). Taxonomy (NCBI): domain Eukaryota; kingdom Viridiplantae; phylum Streptophyta; class Magnoliopsida; order Poales; family Poaceae; genus Triticum; species Triticum aestivum. Next base: position 8,074,559 of record NC_057807.1, read on the forward strand.
CGCATCGACGATGGGCTGGAACCGTGGCTTCCAGATGCTGGAACCACGACGGCATATGCTGGAAGCCCGCAGTTGTTCGTGGTGACTGGTGACCACACGGGAGCAGCCCGAAGCTGGAACCGGCATCGGTAATTGCTGGAACCATGAAGCCCCTTTGCTGCAACCGGGGCAGCCCGAAGTTGGAACCGGCATCGGTAATTGCTGCCTGCCATGCGATGCGCTGGAACCCGACGCGCCCTCGCCGCCGACGGCAACCTTTTTTTTGGAACCACTATGTGTTTTTGCTGGAACTAGCCTTTTTTTTCTCTATAATCGCCCACTGGGAGTTTTACTTGCCGACAATGTTTTGCTAGAACCAGCTTTAGTTTTTGCTGGAACCTAGTGATTTTTTGCTTCAACCAACAAATGGAAGATTTTTGTTGCATTTGTTGCTTGGCACTCCAACCCGCCGCGAGCCGAAGGCGGCAATGCTACTAATGTTGCAACCATGGTCACCGCGGGCTGGAACCGGCCGGTGTCAGAGTTGTAACCATCACCATGGCGAGCACTACTCTGTTTTCTACTATAATTGGCGATGATGATTTTGCTACAACCGCAATCTCTTTTTGTTACTACCGTCAGGATGATTTGCTACATCCATTCATGGCAGAACTGTGGACGACAGCGGCGACGATGATTTTTGCTGCAACCGCCTTCTCGTTTTGCTACTACCAATGATTTTTTTGCTACATCCCATTCACGTTGTGATTGGTGGCCGACTGGCCGTCGTTGGCAGAAACTCATGTGTCACCAGCGAGGGCCGGCGGGCAGCACGCTGTAGCAATGCAACCGCGGGGCATGAACGCAAAGTTGCAACCGGTCCAGGGGAAAGTTTCGACCAGGGGGTCGTCAAAGAGATCTCCAACTGAAAACGACGATGAGGGAAGGTTCTTCAGTGAGCACCATCGCCGGAGACGACGAGATCGGCCTGCCGTCGTGAGCGGGGCACCATGAACGAGGCCCCCCTTTTGGCTCCTACGATGAGCTGCAGCAGGGGCGACGCCTGCTTACGCACCGCGCTCTGTTTTTTTTTTGTATGCAGAGACGGAAAAAGGATGATGATGTGGGGCATTGAATGGCTGTTGTACGCTATATCGTACGGCTACGTGTGGACCGGCCCAATTTTGGGCCGGCGCACCGGCGCGTAGTGCTGGCCTTTACCTTTTCCCTGTTTTATGTTACTTCTCCCCTCTTCATGTCTGCCATACACGTTGAGCTCCCGCCGCCGCTCCTCGCCCCGCCGTCGATCCAGCCGCCCCAGCTGCCGTCCCGGCCCCACCCCGACGCTACAGCCGCCGCCTCGCAGGCCAGCCCGCCGCCGCGCTCAACTCCATCGAGCGGGCTCGCGGGGTCCTGCAGAAGAAGTGGGGGATCAGCGTCGATCTGAACGCCCCCGTCTCGGAGGAGGCCGCCATGAAGCGTTTCCTTGACCTCTTCAAGGAACCCCTTGCCGCTGAGGAGATTGAGGCGGTCAGGGCCCTCTTCGGCGCCTTCCAGCTTTCCAAGGCCGGCGCCCCCACCCGCAAGCGTCCGTCGACGGCCTGTGGGCCGCGTGGTCGCCGCCCTGCAGTCTGATGATGCCGCCCGCCCACATAAACCGAGCGCCGCCGCCAACACCCTTCATGCTGCCTTCAACTTCATGCTCGCAGGATGCCTCCATCCCTGCAGTTGTATCTTTCCTCTATTTTTTTTAAACTGCATCAGTTCTACCTTACTGTAACCCAGCGCCAACTAGTGTCTCCTATGGCTGATCACAACTGTGCAATCCTGAATTGGAACGTCTAGGGACTTAACAACCTGTCCCGTCGCCAAATTGTTCGAAACATTTGTTCGCAGAACCGGGCAACTGTCATCTGCCTTCAGGAAACTAAGCTTTACTATGTCGATCGTCAGCTTATCCTTGATCTTCTTGGCTCGGAGTTCGCTGACTCCTTCGGTTTTCTTCCGGTGGATGGCTCCAGAGGCGGAATTATTCTCGCCTTCTCCTCTGATCACTTTGACATTTCCAGCACGAGCTCCACCAGCAACACAATTTCTGCTACTATCTCCGCGCGTGCTTCCCTTGCCTCATGGAGTATCTCGGTGGTCTACGGACCACAAGCGGATTCTGACAAACTCAACTTCATCTCTGAACTGAAGGACCTTAAATCAAGCATGCTGGCCCCTGGATCCTTTTGGGCGATTTCAACCTTATCTGTCAGGCTGAAGACAAGAGCAATGGGGCGATCAACCGCAGGATGATCAACAGGTTTCGGGCAGCTCTTAATTTCCTGGAGGTAGATGAGCTGCGCCTCCACGGCCGCAAGTTCACCTGGGCTAGTACTTGCCAGTAACAAACCAAGACAAAGATCGACCATGTTTTCTGTACCACCGAGTGGAATCTGCTCTTCCCCCAATGCCACCTGCGAGCTGCCTCATCCTCGATATCGGATCACTGTGCTATAATTCTCACTGGTCAAGTTTCTCAGCCAAGATTCAGAGGATTCTGTTTTGAAAGCTATTGGCTCAAGATTAGAGGTTTCCGACACGTCGTTCGGGAGTCCTGGGACGTCACTGCAAACTCTCGCGCCTGGCCAAAGCGCTGCTCCACTGGAAACGCGATAGGGTGGGCAACATCACCCTCCTTACCGCCATCGCTGAGCAAGTTATTCTGGGTTCGGACTCCGCCCAGGATGCCAGAGACCTAACCATTGCTGAACTGGGGCTACGCCTGTTCCTGCGCAAGAAACTTCTGGGTTTGGCTGCGGTACAATGGATTCGTATACGTCAATGCTACCTCTTGAGCATTCGTTGGTTTTCCCTTGAAAAGGAAAGGGTGATGTGGCAAAGTGGCGTAAGTATTTCCCTCGGTTTTTAAAACCAAGGTATCAATCCAGTAGGAGACAATGTTCAAGTCACCTAGTACCTGCACAAACAATTAAGAACCTTGCAACCAACGCGATAAAGGGGTTGTCAATCCCTTCACGGCCACTCGCAAAAATGAGATCTAATAAAGATAATAAAGTAAATATTTTTGGTATTTTTTTTGTATAGATTGGAAAGCAAAGATTGCAAAATAAAAGAACGACGGCATAAATTGGCAAGTTGACGGGAAACTAATATGATGTAAAATAGACCCGGGGGCCATAGGTTTCACTAGTGGCTTCTCTCAAGATAGCATGTATTATGGTGGGTGAACAAATTACTGTCGAGCAATTGATAGAAAAGCGAATAATTATGAGATTATCTAGGCATAATCATGTATATAGGCATCACGTCCGTGACAAGTAGACCGACTCCTGCCTGCATCTACTACTATTACTCCACACATCGACTGCTATCCAGCATGCATCTAGAGTATTAAGTTCATAAGAACAGAGTAACTCATTAAGAAAGATGACATGATGTAGAGGGATAAACTCAAACAATATGATATAAACCCTATCTTTTTATCCTCGATGGCAACAATACAATACGTGCCTTGCAACCCTTTCTGTCACTGGGTAAGGACACCGCAAGATCGAACCCAAAGCTAAGCACTTCTCTCATGGCAATAAAGATCAATCTAGTAGGCCAAACCAAACTGATAATCCGAATAGACTTGCAAAGATAACTCAATCATACATAAAAGAATCAGAGAAGATTCAAATATTTCTCATAGATAAACTTGATCATAAACCCACAGTTCATCGGATCTCGACAAACACACCGCAAAAAGAGTTTACATCAAATAGATCTCCACAAGAGGGGGGGGACATTGTATTGAGATCCAAAAAGAGAGAAGAAGTCATCTAGCTAATAACTATGGACCCGAAGGTCTGTTGTAAACTACTCACAACTCATCGGAGGGGCTATGGTGTTGATGTAGAAGCCCTCCATGGTCGATTCCCCCTCCGGCGGAGCGCCGACGAAGTCTCTAAGATGGGATCTCGCGGATACAGAAGGTTACGGCGGCGGAAATTGTGTTTCGGTGGCTCCCTGGATGTTTTCAGGGTATGTAGGTATATATAGGAGGAAGAAGTACGTCGGTGGCCGCTCGAGGGGCCCAGGAGACAGGGGCGCGCCCTCCTATCTCCTGGCCACCTCGATTGCTTCTTGACTTGCACTCCAGGTCCTCTGGATCACGTTCGTTCCAAAAATCACGCTCCTGAAGGTTTCATTCCGTTTGGACTCCGTTCGATATTCCTTTTCTTCGAAATACTGAAATAGGCAAAAAAACTGCAATACGGGTTGGGCCTCCGGTTAGTAGGTTAGTCCCAAAAATAATATAAATGTGTAAAATAAAGCCCATAAACATCCAAAAGGGGTAATCAAATAGCATGGAACAATAAAAAATTATAGATACGTTGGAGACGTATCAAGCATCCCAAGCTTAATTCCTGCTCGTCCTCGAGTAGGTAAATGATAAAAACAGAATTTTTGATGTGGAATGCTACCTAGCATAATTTTCAATGTAATTTTCTTTATTGTGGCATGAATGTTCAGATCCAAATAATTCAAAATAAAAGTTCATATTGATAAAAGAAATAGTAACACTTCAAGCATACTAATCAAAGCAATCATGTCTTCTCAAAATAACATGGCTAAAGAAAGTTCATCCCTACAAAATCATATAGTTAGGTTATGCTTCATTTTCGTCACACAAAGATGTTCCCAAATTCTACACCCCCGATGACAAGCCAAGCAATTGTTTCGTACTTAAATAATCTGAAACGTTTTCAAACTTCACGCAATACATGAGCGTGAGCCATGGATATAACACTATGGGTGGAATAGAATATGATGATGGGGATTGTGTGGACAAGACAAAAAAGGAGAAAGTCTCATATTGACGAGGATAATCAACGGGTTATGGAGACACCCATAAATTGGTGTCAACATGAGGAGTAGGGATTGCCATGCAACGGATACACTAGAGCTATAAATGAATGCTCAACAAAAGAAAACTAGTGGGTGTGTAACCAACTTGCTTGCTCATGAAGACCTAGGGCATTTGAGAAAGCCCATCGTAGGAATATACAAGCCAAGTTCTATAATGAAAAATTTCCACTAGTATATGAAAGTGACAACATATGAGACTCACTATATGAAAAACATGGTGCTACTTTGAAGCACAAGATATGAGACTCACTACATGAAAAACATGGTGCTACTTTGAAGCACAAATGTGGAAAAGAGATAGTAACATTGCCCCTTTTATTTATTTTCTTTTTTCTTTTTCTTTTATTTTCTTTTTTTTCTTTGGCCTTTCTTTTTTTTTCTTTTGGCATTTCTTTTTTTTTCTTTTTTTTCTTTTTGGGCAATGCTCTAATAATGATGATCGTCACACTTTCATTTATTACAACATATAAATTACAACTCGAAACTAGAATAAGATATGACTCTATATGAATGCCTTCGGCGGTGTACCGGGATGGTGCAATGAATCAAGAGTGACATGTATGAAAAATTGTGCATGGTGGCTTTGCCACAAATACGATGTCAACTACATGATCATGCAATGGCAATATGACAAAAGTAATGTATGTCATGATGATGATAAATGGAACGGTGGAAAGTTGCATGGCAACATATCTCGGAATGGCTATGGAAATGCCATAATAGGTAGGTATGGTGACTGTTTTGAGGAAGATATATGGAGGTTTATGTGTGATAGAGCGTATCGTATCACGGGGTTTGGATGCACCGGCGAAGTTTGCACCAACTCTCAAAGTGAGAAAGGGCAATGCACGGTACCGAAGAGGCTAGCAATGGTGGAAAGGTAAAAGTGCGTATAATCCATAGACTCAACATTAGTCAAAAGAACTCATATACTTATTGCAAAAATTTGGAAGTCATCAAAAATCAAGCACTACGCGCATGCTCCTAGAGGGATAGATTGGTAGGAAAAGACCATCGGTCGTCCCCGACCGCCACTCATAAGGATGCACAAGCCAGGTACACTTCATGTTTCAAATTTGTTACACAACTTTAATCATACGTGCATGCTACGGGACTTGCTAACTTCAACACAAGCATTCTTTAAATTCATAATCACCCAACTAGCATGACTTTAATATCACTACCTCCATATCTCAAAACAATTATCAAGTATCAAATTGATCATAGCATCCAATTCACTTTCTATGATAGTTTTTATTATACCCAACTTGGATGCCTACCATTTTAGGACCAATTTATAACCATAAAAAATACCATGCTGTTCTAAAAGACTCTCAAAATAATATAACTGAAGCATGAGAGACTAGCAATTTCTACAAAATTAAGCCACTGCAGTGCTTTAAAAGATATAAGTGAAGCACTAGAGCAAAAACTATCAAGCTCAAAAGATATAAGTGAAGCACATAGCATATTCTAATAATTTCAATCAAGTAGGCTTCTCTCGAAAGGTGTGTAAAGAAAGGATGATTGTGAAAAACTAAAAAGCAAAGGCTAATATAATACACGACGCTCCAAGCAAAACACATATCATGTGGCGAATAAAAATATAGCTCCAAGTAAAGTTAGCAATGAACGAGGACGAAAGAGGGGATGCCTTCCCGGGGCATCCCCAAGCTTAGGCTTTCGGCTATTCTTGAATATCTTGGGGTTCCTTGGGCATCCCCAAGCTTAGGCTTTTGCCACCCTTTATTCCATAGTCCATCAAAGCTTTACCCAAAACTTGAAAACTTCACAACACAAAACTCAACAGGAAATCTTATAAGCTCCGTTAGTGAAAGAAAACAAAACCACCACATAATCTACTGTAATGAACTCATTCTTTATTCATTTTGGTGTTAAACCTACTGTATTCCAAGTTCTCTATGGTTCATACCACTAAATACTAGCCATAGATGCATCAAAATAAGCAAACAACACACGAAAAACAGAATATGTTAAAAACAGAACAGTCTGTAGCAATCTGTAACTAACGCAAACTTCTGGAACTCTAAAAATCCTACCAAAGTATGAAGTCCTGGACAATTTCTTTATGGATCAGCAGCAAAAAGAATCAATGCAAAAGCACGTTTCTGTGATTTATTGATTTTTTTCTCGTGAGCGCAAAGTTTCTGTTCTTCAGCAGAATCAAATCAACTATCATCATAGGTTATCCTATAGGTTCTACTTGGCACAAACACTAATTAAAACATAAAAACACATCTAAACAGAAGGTAGATGCAAAATTTATAACTAAACAGAAACGAAAACAAAAAACACGAATAAAATTGGGTTGCCTCCCAACTAGCGCTATCGTTTAACGCCCCTAGCTAGGCACAGAAACGAAGATAGATCTAAGTGGTGCCATCTTTAATTTTTAGTTTTTTAGCGGAGTGAAGCTCGAATCCGGGAGGTTCTTTACGTTTCCCTTCATACTCGGAAATTTTTAGATCTAAAGAATCCAACCGCTTATTGCAAAGAGTAATCAACATATTCATGCGGTGAAGATTTCCGCTAACACTTTTAAGAGGCTCAAGAGACTTTTGTAAAAAAATTGTTACTTCGCAAATCTTTCCAAATACTTGTGTTTCTTCATGGGTAGGATGTGATCCTCCCTTTTGGGGTAGTGTTCCCACTATTCCCTCTATGATTTCATGAGCAATACTAGGATCAATTTCAATAAAATTTCCCTTGGCAATGCAATCCAAGAGTTGTCTATGTGTCATATTTAGCCCAACATAAAAATTGCGAAGAAGAATTCTAAAGTTCACCTCTAGGGTGCACTTGCGATAAGATTCCGTCATCCTATACCAAGCATCTTTTAAGTTTTCTCCATGCCTTTGCTTGAAGTGAAGAACTTCAAACTTGGGGGACATAAGAGCGGATAAGGAACTAGCCATAATGACAAGGTAAAGATCTAACACACGAGCAAACAGAAAAAGGCAAGCGAAAAAGAGAGAGAGAGATTGGGAAAGAGAGGACAAATAAAACGGCAAGGGTGAAGTGGGGGAGAGGAAAACGAGAGGCAAATGGCAAATAATGTAAATGCGAGGAAGATGAGTTTTTGATGGGTACTTGGTATGTCTTGACTTGAGCGAAGACCTCCCCGGCAACGGCGCCAGAAATCCTTCTTCCTAAGTCTTGAGCTTGCGTTGGTTTTCCTTTAAGAGGAAATGGTGATGCAGCAATAGTAGCATAAGTATTTCCCTCAGTTTTTGAGAACCAAGGTATCAATCCAGTAGGAGGCTCCTCAAAAGTCCCACGCACCTACACAAACAAACAAAGAACTCGCAATCAACGCAATAAAGGGGTTGTCAATTCCTTTACGGCCACTTGCGAAAGTGAGATCTGATAGAGATAGTATGATAAGATAAATATATTTTTGGTATTTTATAATATAGATGCAAAAAGTAAAGATGCAAATAAAAGTAGATTGAAAGCTAATATGATAAAAGATAGACCCATGGGCCATAGGTTTCACTAGAGGCTTCTCTCAAGATAGCATAAGTATTACGGTGGGTGAACAAATTACTGTCGAGCAATTGATAGAAAAGCGAATAATTATGAGATTATCTAGGCATGATCATGTATATAGGCATCACGTCCCTGACAAATAGACCGACTCTTGCCTGCATCTACTACTATTACTCCACACATCGACCGCTATCCAGCATGCATCTAGAGTATTAAGTTCATAAGAACAGAGTAACGCATTAAGAAAGATGACATGATGTAGAGGGATAAACTCAAGCAATATGATATAAACCCCATCTTTTTATCCTCGATGGCAACAATACAATATGTGCCTTGCAACCCTTTCTGTCACTGGGTAAGGACACCGCAAGATCGAACACAAAGCTAAGCACTTCTCCCATGGCAAGAAAGATCAATCTAGTAGGCCAAACCAAACTAATAATTCGAAGAGACTTGCAAAGATAACTCAATCATTCAGAGAAGATTCAAATATTTCTCATAGATAAACTTGATCAATAACCCACAATTCATCGGATCTCGACAAACACACCGCCAAAAGAGTTTACATCGAGTAGATCTCCACAAGAGAGGGGGAGAACATTGTATTGAGATCCAAAAAGAGAGAAGAAGACATCTAGCTAATAAATATGGACCCGAAGGTCTATGGTAAACTACTCACAACTCATCGGAGGGGCTATGGTGTTGATGTAGAAGCCCTCCATGGTCGATTCCCCCTCCGACGGAGCGCCGGCGAAGGCTCCAAGATGGGATCTCGTGGATACATAAGGTTACGGTAGTGGAAATTGTGTTTCATTGGCTCCCTGGATGTTTTCGGGATACGTAGGTATATATAGGAGGAAGAAGTACGTCGGTGGCCGCTCGAGGGGCCCAGGAGACAGGGGGCACGCCCAGGAGGGGTGGGCGCGCCCTCCTATCTCCTGGCCACCTCGATTGCTTCTTGAATTGCACTCCAAGTCCTATAGATCATGTTCGTTCCAAAAATCACGCTCCCGAAGGTTTCGTTCCGTTTGGACTCCGTTTGATATTCCTTTTCTTCGAAATACTGAAATAGGCAAAAAAATAGCAATACGGGCTGGGCCTCCGGTTAGTAGGTTAGTCCCAAAAATGATATAAATGTGTAAAATAAAGCCCATAAACATTCAAAAGGGGTAATATAATAGCATGGAACAATCAAAAATTACAGATACGTTGGAGACGTATCAAGCGCCACCGGCCCCGCCACTCTTCCCACCTCTCCTACGTGGCACCATCTGGGTACACGGCTCTCTCCTAAATCCTCGGGATCCAGGCGACGGTCCCGGAAAGAGCACCCCCAGGTTGGACGTGGGGGGAGAAGTATTGGCGGAAAAGCGCCGTGCTGGGCACCACTCCGGCAAAACCCTCACAAAGATGGGCAAAATACGCGAGGTGCGCCACAACATTTGGCGTAAGATCCAGCAGGTGGAAGCCAAAAGTGCGCATGATATCGTTGAAGAAATCGGAAAGGGGGGGGCAAAGCCCGCAGAAGAAAAAGTTGATGAAAAATGGGTACCATTTCGGGTCGCCCTTCTTGCACTCCGCGGGGAGGGCGCGCATGGCGGGGTGCACCGACGTCGCCGCCCCCCACAACGGCTTGTAGTAGTCCCTGAGCTCGAGGGCGTCGACGGACGATGGGACGAAGTAGGCGGCCTGCGCCCGCTCTCCGGCGTCTCCTTCTCCATCGTATCCTCGTCCACGCCTTTGCCCTTGCCAGATTTGGGCGCCATGGCGGCTGGGAAGAGAGCTTGGGGAAAAAGAAGATGGGGACGGCGATGGCGAGATTGGGGACAAGCACAGGGGGTAAATGAGTCGCGCGCCCGCGGTTATTCCTTTTTATGGGGAAAACGCGGGCCGCCTCTTTTCCCATTTAATGCGACATGGCGCATGCCTGCTGCGACCGCCCCACGCATGCCCCCACGTCACGCACGCCACCCACGTCGCGAATTCAACAGTGGTCGTGGGGAAGCACAGCTGATGGAAAGTTACCACGGTAAAAACCGCCCCGCCTACCCGTGCACCGTTCTGGGCATGGCCCAACAACGTGTCGCGCTTATGTGTGGCCCAGGCCCGGGGGCTCCTGTCGGTGCACCAAAATAGGGGCTCTCTTTTGTACCCCTTATTTGTGCGTGGGCAGTCAGAGCCGCGCCCACGACCACACTTAAGCGGGGCAGGGACAGGAAATCAGAGCCACAACACAGAATCAGAGCAACGCCAAGACAGAAGCGTAAAGAGCAAGAAGGCGTAGTGGTTTCGCTGGGCAGGGTCCTTGCCGGGGCAGCTCCCACGGCCCTGGTAAGGCCCTTGCCGGGGCAGCCTACTTGACACCAGCAGGGCACGCCACCCTTGAGCCCCAGTTCCTCCATCGTTGCCAACCGCGTTGGGGCATGGGCTCGGGAGGCGCCTCCCTGGTGGCATAAAGATCTTTGTGAAGACAAGGAAACACCTTGAATCAGAAGAGTAAAAGACAACGAACCTCGGCAAGCCCCTCACCGAGGAAAACCGCAAGAGCCCCGGCAAGATCCTTGTCGGGGACGACCGCAACGCCACGGCAAGACCCTTGCCGGGGCCCCGGCAAGGCCCTTGCCGAGGACGTCCGCGAGGCCACAGCCAGGCCCACACCCGCCAAGCTTCTGCCACTGCTCCCATGCAGCTGCCAGCCCACCAGATGGGCGGGCACATGCGTGTCGGCACAGGGCTCCTCAACCAACTCAGCGCATGCCTACGTGGTGGCATGCAAATCTTCGTGAAGGCCCCACCACCGCGCCACCTCAGCAGCCTACCAGCCTACATGGCGCTGATCGCCTCGCTGGCCCAGGCACGTGTCGAGGCAGGGCAAAGCAGCGGTAAAGTAAGGGGGACACGTCAGGGGCGCATTAAATGCACCTTGTCCCGTAATGGCAAGGCATATGCTTAATCACAATACCTCGATGCCACCTCCTGTGTGCCACTATGGCGATCTCCTTGCCTATAAAAGGAGGCCCGAGGCATCCAGGAGGAGGATTCAGACTTTTGGACAAGTTACGCCCATTGTAGCTAGTTCAAGAACCTCAAGAACACAAATACACACATCGAAGCAGGACTAGGGTGTTACGCATCTCTACGGCCCGAACCTGGGTAAACGATCCGCATGCTCGTACTGACTGCTGATCCTGCTCTCCTCACCACCCAGCGCCCCGCAACCGTAGTAGGGATTCTTGTGATCCCATAGGTGTCGTTTCCCACTGACAAAGGGGTGCACCGGTTGCCTTGTCTCCCAAGATACATACAAGGAGAGAGAGACGTGACAGGTGCAATATACAAAACCCAGACCTATATACGTACAGGCAACATATGCATGTT
>NC_057807.1:8086638-8103236 GCF_018294505.1 Triticum aestivum
AAGACTGGACCGTAACTCCTCAAATGTCGATGTCGGTAAGGCTTTCATAATCACATCGGTGAACATAATAGGGATGCCCAATCCCAAAATGAAAAATGAATTTAATTTATGTTGTCAAACAATAAATCCCTTGGAAAGTGTTGGTATGGATGGCACCCGTGGATACGGCTAGCCATGGATTGTGAAAGAATGGTGGAAAAAGGAAATAAACTTTATTTTCTGTTTGGGAACCGCCTATGATGTATCTAGCATGGAAAGTATTGGGAACTACCTGATCGTTTTCGTTGACGGGAAAAGCATGCCACCCAAAATATATTATCTCTCATTTTTAGCTTTGAGCTCTAGCACCTTTACAAATCCCTACTTCCCTGTGCGAAGGGCCTATCTATTTACTTTATGCAATTTTTATTTTTATTTGACTCTCCATATTCTCTTATAAAGCACCAATTAAGGGGCAGTATGATCATACTTGAGCATTGGATGTAACTAATATGCGAGTGCGTTTAATGAATGGATCAATGTTTGAGCATGATGGGTTAGGGATAGCGTTCTTTAGTGTTGGTATTTTGAAAGACATGGTTGCTTGTTGATATGCTTGAGTATTGAAATCTTCATGTCAAAACTAGACTATTGCTTTGAACCATATAAAAGTCCATATGTGCATGCTACAAAAGAAAAGAATATTTGATGAACATGTTAGGCATCATTCCACATCAAAATTTCTGTGTTTATCATTTACCTACTCGAGGACGAGTAGGAATGAAGCTTGGGGATGCCGATATGTCTCCAATGTATCTATAAATTTTTATTGTTCCATGATGATATATTATCATTCTTGCATGTTTTACAATCATTTTATAAAAACTTTATATCACTTTTTGGGACTAACCTATTGACATAGTGCCCAGTGCGAGTTGTTGTTTGCTTTTTTTTTACTTCGCAGAATATCAGTACCAAACGGAGTCCAAACACAGCAAAACTTTCTGGAGAATTTTTGTGGACCAGAAGCAACAACATGGGCCAAAGAATTACCAGAGGGGTGCCCCCAGGGGGCACAACCCACCTAGGCACGCTTGGGGGCCCAAGCGTGCCCTGGTGGGTTGTGCCCACCTCAGTGGCCTCCCGCACCGCCTCTTCGCCCTATAAATTCTCAAATATTCCAAAAAAACTAGAGAGAACCCTAGATAGGAAGTTCCACCGTCGCAAGCCTCTGTAGCCACGAAAAACAAACCGGGAGCCCGTTCCGACACCCTGCCGGAGGGGGATATCATCACCGGAGGCCATCTTCATCATGCCTATGGTCTCCATGATGAGAAGGGAGTAGTCCACCCTTGGGGCTGAGGATTTGTACTAGCAGCTATGTGTTTAATCTCTCTCTCTCTCTCTCTCTCTCTCTCTCTCTCTCTTTCTTTCTCTCTCTCTCTCTCGTGTTCTTGATGGCACGATCTTGATTTATCAGGGGGCTTTGTTAATATAGTTGAATCATATGGTGTTTCTCCCTCTCTATCTTGTTGTGATGAATTGAGTTTTCCCTTTATGATTTCGTTATTATCAGATTGAATACTTTTATGGATTTGAGAGCACTTAATATATGTCTTGCATATGAATACCCATCGTGACAATGGGGTATTATATTGATTCACTTGAGATATCTTTTGGCACTCAACTCGCGGATTCCCGAGGTGACATTGGGGTAATATATGCATAGGGGTTGATGCACGTTCTCGTCTTTTGTTTCTTCGGTAGAAATATGGGGCACTCTTTGAGGTTCTTTGTGTTCGATTGAGTATTGTGAATTTGAATTTGCTTTGGTGTTATTTTAGTACGAACTCTTGATAGATCGATCGAAAATAATAACTTGGTGTTATTTAGTACGAACTCTTGATAGATCGATCGGAAAGAATAACTTGGCGTTATTTTAGTACGAACTCTTGGATAGATCGATCGAAAAGAATAGCTACAAACAATTTCTTCTTATGTTTTCCGCTAGATAGTAACTTTGGAGTGATTCTTAATCGCACGTTCAGGGATGGTTATATGATCCAATTAGATTAGCATTGTTGAGAGATTGCACTAGCGTAAGTACAGACCCTAGGCCTCATTTTCAAGCATTGCAATACCATTTGTGCTCACTTTTGTTACTCGCTACCTTGCTGTTTTTATTGTTCTTATTACTAAAGTCAATATCTACTATCCATATTACACTTGTATCACCATCTCTTCACTGAACTAGTGCACCTATACAATTTACCATTGTAGGTGTGTTGGGGACACAAGAGACTCTTTGTTATTTGGTTGCAGTGTTGTTTAAGAGAGACCATCTTTATCCTACGCCTCCCATGGATTGATAAACCTTAGGTCATCCACTTGAGGAAAATTGCTACTGTCCTATAAAACTCTGTGCTTGGAGGCCCAACATGAGTCTACAAGAATAAAGTTGCATAGTAGACATCATGCACCGGGTAGAGCTCGCCAGGACTATCACCTCGGTGAAGAACCATCCGGGTGCGGGCGTCCTTCATAGAAAACCCAACATCGTCAAATTCAACGGTTATAGGAGTCTCACGAGCAAGAGGACAAACAGATGCAGGGTTTGTGACTAAATCAGGAGAAACAAGAACGTTAGACATGGTTACTGGCGTGGATGTGGAAGGAAAAGATGTGCGGCCGATATGTGTGATAGGTAAAGAGGCACCGTTACCAACGGTGATGCGAGTGGGAGTATGAACCAGAGTGGAGAAGGTTAGATTACCGGGATGAGATGTCATGTGGGTGGTAGCGCCCGAGTCCATGTACTAGTCACCACCGCCACCATAGTGGTGTGGTGACGGTGCCGAGGGTAGTGCAGCCAGAAGAGAGGGGCATGGTGGATGGACCGGTGGGGCGATGAAGCCACCATAGGCCGGAGCGGGAGCAGCGGTGTAGCCTCCAGCCATCGGTGGAGCGGGCAAGGTTACCGAACTGCTAGCCAGCGGGGCGTGTGACACCCCATATCCACCGCCGGTCAGGGCGGCGAGCTATGCCTGATGACCCGCCGAGCAAGAGCTGAGGAGGCTCCGCGCTAGGGGTCGTGGCACCGGCATGAAAGAATTGGAGGACATGGTGATTGTCAAGAAAGTAGCGGCACAGCAGCTAGTTTGAAGAGATGCGGCGGCGCGGCGGTTGGGAAGAGATGCGGCTGTTTAAAGGAGAATTGGCGACGCGGCGACTGGAGGGGTAGGGTTGGGGGAAGGGGGTAGGGCGCAGCTACTGGGAGAGAGAAGCGGTGGGGTGGTGCGGCGGCTGCACGACACAGTGACACAGCCTGGTGGTGCGGCGACGGCTAGAGGCGGCGGCGGCTGGGAAGAGTGGTGGTGGCGCGTCGGCTGTTTGGAGGAGAAGCAGCGGCGCGACGACATTAGGGTTAGGGTTGGGGGAGGGGTAGGACGCGGTTGTATGGAGAGGGCAGGGGCGGGGAGGTCCGGTGGTGGCACGGTGCGGCGGTGGTGGCCAGGGGTGGCAAGGTGCGGTGGCGGCGACCTAGGAGATCGACTTGCTATCTGATACCATGTTAGTTTAAAAGAAAGGGATTGTGTGCATCGATAATTTTATTGATCATGAACTAGGCACATATATTAGATAAAAGGGGTGCATCGGTTTCCTTGTCCCCCAAGATACATACAAGGGGAGAGAGACGTGACGGGCGCAATATACAAAACACAGACCTATATACATACATGCAACATATACATGTTCAACAATGTCATCAACATCATCGAACACAAAATGATATCTCTCGTCATCATCTCGAAATAGCGATACAATTTATCACATGTCTCGAATACATGCAACCAGATTGTCATCCCATACACATGTTCCATCATCCATCTAAACAATGGCATAGAAGAGAAGAGCTATCACTATGAGTAAGAGCGGAGTTATGCAGTACACGAGGCGTCGGTTCTGATTTCTCTCGCGCGCTAGCGTGAACCTCAGGTAACTAGCTTCTACTTCTTGTCTGCTATTGAACCCTTTATGGCTGCCGCCCGAGAACTGTGACACTTGGGCCTGACACTCTGGCCACTCGTCATACACTCCCAAAACCCTCCTTGTGTACACGGCATAGCACTTCTTCACCATCAAGGACCTATGTACATGTTAGAGATGCATCTTCATCAAGCAAATTCAACAATAATATGCAACATAATATACTAGAGCAACACATACTAGAGCAACACGAAGAGAAAGAGTTAGCAAATAGATGCAACATAGAGTAAACATAATTAATCAACGCAGGTTCATCGTATCCAAACTAATTAACAAGATGTATGCAGGTCATCATACCCAAACTAACAAATTAGCGTTATGCAAGTTCAGCACACTACTAGAAAAACCCCTACTAATGGCGCACCTAATATGGCCATTAATGGCGCATCTGTGGTGTGCCATTAACAGCACGCCATTAGTAATTTTTACTAATGGCGCACCACCTGGTGCACCATTAGTATCTGGTATACTAATGGCGCACCGCGGGTGCGCCATTCGTATAGGCCAGCGTGCGCCATTAGTATGCCTCCCAGGGGCCATGTATACCCAGGTGCTTTGGCATACTAATGGCGCACCACCACTGGATGCGCCATTAGTAACCGCGGCATACTAATGGCGCACTACCCAGTGATGCGCCATTAGTATGCACTGTCATACTAATGGCGCACTGTCATGTGATGCGCCATTAGTATGAATATTAGTTTTTTTTTATTTTTTTATTTTCTATTTTTTGCACAGGTTACAAAATGTATAATTTGACAAAATATAGACAGCACACATAAACAACAGATTCATCGAATACAATAGAAGATTAGTCTTTGAATACAATTCATCATATTAGTCTCCGAATACAATTCATCATATTAGTCTCCGAATTAAAAAGACCGAACAAAGATAGAACATTATATTACAAGTCTCGAGACCGCGAGTAGTGAGTTTGTCTTCACATTACAAGTCGATATCGATCATCTAAACTACCATCACATAGAAGAGAGCTGCGGTCATCACGATGAGCATCATCACGATGAAACTCGTCTTCATCCGGTTCCTCCAACGCTCCCTCCCCTCTCCCGCTAGATAGCGGGCGTATCTAGATTCGGCCTCGGCCCTAGTGGTGTACCCTTTGTAACTGTTACCGCTGAATCGGTGAACCTGTCTCCGACACTCCTCCCAGTCATCGTAGACTCCGGGAACCTTACCCTTGTACACGACATACGTCGGCATCGCTATGCACTTGCCAAACGAAACGTTAGTACCAATTCACAGACAATACATAAGCAATATATAATTATGCAACAGAACGATCGGAAGAGAAAAGCAAGACATTAATAGCATCGATTACATCTAAGTTGAACGACTCGCGAAACCAAAGAGACATACTACAAGTTCATTAAAGTTTAATTACAACATGAGCCAATCGATGTTTCAGAACTAGACAACTCGACTCAAGGGACCGGAGCGTGGATGAAGCCGCCGTCTATTGTGGGAGTCATGAAAGAACGGGCGTTGTCATCCTGCATTTGTAGCATTGTGTCGATGTCACTGTTGGACGGTTGATTTCTGAGGTAGAACTGCCCCGGGGTACGAAGGACATCTTGATGGATGATTTCCGCAAACTCCGACTGGATGCGAAAGAATTCTTGTCGGAGGTCCGCGTCCTGGATTGCCGACACGCTCGCGGCCCAATCTTTGAGTTTACTCGATAGCAGAAGTTGATGATGGTCCCGTACGATCGCCCGCATGTGATGGATGGCGTAGTAGGCACCCTTCTGACCGCCAGGCGGCTACTTGACGCAGCAGAACGTCGTATTGTGGGAGAACACGTGCTTGCCGTACTTACGAATAGGCCTGGTGAAGGTGCCTCCAGATTGGGCGTAGCCGGGGAGAACATCATCAAGAACCTTCTTGACATTTGTGTAGTCTACATTCGACTGACGGTCCGGGTCGAAATACGTGGCCATGGAATATTTGGGGCTTAGGAGGATGAGCGTGCAACGTGTGTCACTGCAGAAAACCCGGAATGTTAAAAGAAAAACGATCGAAATGTAAGAATTCATATGTTACGGGCCGGTTGAGGGGAGGACTTACTCGGGAAAGTAAGGCACGAGGAAGTTATCCTTATCTTGGTTTGCCAGAATGACGCCTTCGAGGTAAGAACTCGCGACTTGCCGGTCCCCAGCGCTGCCCAAGATCTTGGCACGCATGTAGAAGGGGTCGACTATCACGATGTCCGGGGTCTTGTCGCGAATGATCCGCATCTCCATACTCAGCGAAAATAGCCGAACAAAGGTGTAGTGCAGCGGATGAAGGTTCAACATAGCGTGGATGTCATCAAAACGTAGGACGATCGTACGCCCGATGGACTTATCCACAAAGCCCTTGCCCTCTGGCACCTTGGCCACGAAAACTGGGTATGCCACATCCTTCTCCCTGAGACGCCGCTTCTCCAAAGCAAGAACACTGTCATGCAGACTCCGCATAGCACCGGTTGCAGCATTGAGCATATTTGTCGGTAGCATCGCCCTACCCGCCACATGCACCCTCCTCGAGATATCTTGCGGTGAAGGTGGCCCGTCCTGAGCACGGATCGTACTCGGTGCCGGCTGGCTCGCACCCTTCTTAGTCTTTCTTTTGCGTGCCTTCTTCTTCTCCTGTAATGGGACCGAGTTCTGCTCACAGACCGCCTTCTTGAGTGTGTTGGGGCTGATAATATTTCGCACCTCGCCTATCTGAGGCTCGGTGAAGTCGGCAGCTGGAGGCGTCTCCTGAGAGCTGAACGCCAGACGGCGCCTGTTGCAACTTGGCTTCTCCACGGTACGAGCTAGATCGCGCATGTCTTTTGTTGGGTTTGGTTCTTGAGAAGGAGGCCCCATGAAGTCGCCATCGTACCCATGCTCGACAAAGTACTGATCGAGGTTGCTAAATGTATCATCGTCGTCGTCGTCGTCGTTCTGATCCTGTGCCATATGCATGTTTGGATCCAGTGGCATAGGGATGTCCGGCACCGTTACGGCGGTCTTGCCATGGGGCCGACTTGGCGCCGACACGACTGGCGGTGTTGTCTTTGGGGTGGTGTCCCCCGCCCCCAAACAAATCTGGCTCTTCGGCCAAAGCAGGGGCCAGCTCAGGCAGGCGCTGAGGGTCATCACGTCTTCATCGTCGGCCCCGACGGGTCGAATCGGAGGTAACAAGTCGTCGCAGCCTGGCAGCACCCGAACCAGTTGAACCCTAAACAAGTTGGGTGGCATCTGGGTACCGTGGAACAAGGGGTTGCCCGGTTGAACGATTTTTCCCTTGGCGACATCGACCAACTCGTTGTTCACGAAGTGGAGGAGAGCGCACGGAACGTCGGCGGCGCCCTGCAAAAACATGTAGGGCGTCAGGGATGCCCAGTCAAAGGCAAGGAGATGAAGTCCTCGGCCGAGAGAGGCTTAATTAGTTACCGTGATGATGGCGTCGAGCTCGGCTAATGTCGAGGCACCGCCAACGGCGGGCGTGCAGTTGACGGAGGGGCCGCTTGCTGAAGAGGTGCCGGCCGGCGTACACCCGGGTGCATTAAGCTCCCGTGCCGGCGTCGGAGACACCAATGCCGCCTCCGCCGGAGGCACCAATGGCCCCGCCATCGCATTATGCGAGTTGCTGGCCGTGAAGCTAGGAATCGGGGGCGGCCCCTGTTGGCCGCCCACAATCCACGCACTCAACCCCGAGATCAAGGTAGGCACAAGGGCGGTGATCGTCGCTCCGAGTCGTTGTTCCACTTGCTCTTGGACAATCTCCGGAATCCGCGCCACCTGTGCCTTGAGTTCTTGAACCTCTCGCGCCTGGCTTTTCGAGCTGGTCTTTTTCTCCTTCCACACACGAGCGGTATAGTATGACCCCCATTTTGTCGACAAGCCTTTGCCGGCCACATGACCAGCTGACGTCGGCTTACTGAGCTTATCCTTGTTCTTCATTACATTCAACCCCCTATTTAGAGTGGTGTCCCAAGGGTTGCTCTTAGTCGACTCCGCGCTACTGCTTTCAGTCGCCTGCAGAAGGAATGTGAACCATTTAGAAATTTGGCTTCATTAATTAGAATGCAACCATATGGAGCTAATTACGCGGGGGTGTATTCCTTACCAGAACAAGCTCAAGCGCCCTGGTCTTCGGATCCGTGGTAAGCTCCTTTGTTATCGTGTCCTCCTTGTACCGGGCCCTGACATAGTTCCTAGTCTGCTTGTTACCGCTGTATTTCTCGAAGCGGGGCGGTAGGCCTTGCTCGGCACGGTCCGCGTCCTCCTTGTCCCATATAGGCTCCGCCACTCTGTAACCGCCGGGACCGAGTGTGTGTTCCCCTATGTTCAGCTCCCGCATTTGTTTCCCCCACTCACTTGATTGGGAGCTTGCGGTGCTCGAGCAATTGATCTTGAAGTCGTTGTAGTCATCTTCGGTGATCGAAGGATTTTTCTCCTTGATCTTCTGATAACTCTCACCTTTCTCGATCATTCTCTTCACATTGCTTTTCCAAGTAGACAGGGCCTTGCTCATCTTCGTGAGGGCAGCATTGTTCACTTTATTCCCTTTGAGGCTTGTGTTTTCAAATTCAGCGGGGAACTTGTATCGTTCATGCAGCTTCGTGAAGAGGAGGTTGCGCAAATTCCCTCGGTCAGGATGCCTCAGGTTCTCGGTGTTGATCGAGACGGTGCTCCGGACAATGCACCCGAGCTGAAGCGAGTACCCCTTGACTATTCGTTCGGGCGCCGTTGGATTCCCGTTGGAGTCCACTTCAGTAACTTCCTCCTTGAGGGTGCAGAGCACGATCGGGCGCCGGTCCTTCCGTTGCCTCTTCGGTTGGCTGCCATCTGTGCGTGCGCCGCCATCATCAGTGGTGGCATCCTCGGCGGCACCATCAGTGGTGGCATCAGTGTGGTCATCCTCGGCGGCACCATCCGTGGTCTCAGGATCGGTGGGGAAGGCGGCGGCCTCATACAAGTGAGGTTGTTCCTCCATCTCCTGGGACAGCTCCCAGAATGCCTTGCCGCCCGAACCCCCGGCCTCATTGTTGTGGGCCATGTTTCTCTCTAAATAGAAACAAAGTTTGGTCAAAAAGTTGGTTATTGTCAAGGAACAAGATCTCTAAGTTGACCAAATAACCTAATTCTCGAGGAATGTCGCCAAAAAGTTGGTTATTGTCAAGGAACAATTGAGAGATGTTTGTGATATTGCCTAGGTGTTTTGGGATAGAACCTGTTAGTGTGTTGTTGCTAAGGTCCAAGTCCACGTTCTCAGGGTAACCTAGTTCTTGAGGGGTGTGTCTAGAAAGTTGGTTGCTGCAAAGATACAAGGTTGTGAGTTTGGTCAAATTGCCTATGATGTTTGTGATATTGCCTTGGATCTTGAAGGCACTGTTGCATGATGCAGTGGTATAGCCAGCATGGGACCTCATCTTTGCAGGCTAATTTTCTAGATTGTAACACTGGGATTTGTGCACAAGCTAAGCTAGCTAAGACAGTAGCTTCCTTGCAACCCACAAAAGACAAAGGAAAAGGGGTGAAAAGGGGGAGATGGTTAGCTTTGATGAGCAGGCAACATCTTCCTAACCCCCTTCTTCTTGTCTCCTCTCACTATCTCTCTCACACACATGGCAAGCAAGGGTGTCTGAGTGTGTGAAAAAAATACTAAACTAATCCAACCACTCAAGCAAATTAATTTTTATTTCGGTTGAGAATCGGGCACCTTCTAGGTCAAGAAAATTGGGCATGACCTTTGCTAATTTTCTTGACCTTGGAGTGCCCCATTTCTCAATCGAAACGGAAATTAATCAACGTTTCAGGAGAAAGGGGTCATTTTAGAAGATCACAAGTAGCAGCAGCATCACTTGACAAAATCACAACTAGCAGCAGCAGCTCGCAGATAGCAGCAGCATCATCACTTGACAAGTAGTACAGCAGCAGCAGCAGCATGCATGCACTGGTCCATGGCACAAAGTAGTACAGCAGCAGCAGCAGCAGTTGCATAAATTGAAAAAAAATGATCTGTGTGATCTGGGTTACATTATCAGCAACCTTGCATTTCATTTTATACAAAGGAGCTCACAAAGGCCATGTCATGCTTCGCAATATTTGTTTACTGAAACTAAATGAACAAGAGCAAAGATGCACTAAAGGTTCTGCTGGACATGCTTTATGTCTAACACTCCTATGTTTAAGATATGCATATCATTCAATCTGGATCAATCTCACACTATGAACATAGGAAAAATTATCACTCCCTTTTGAGTGAATCGAACCACAACAACAAATCAAATCTGGGGCTCACATGAGGAGTAAGACGACGCTTGGGCTTGTTGGAGTCTTTCTTGGCCTTGCTCTTCTTCACCACAAGTCTGCATCACCACAGAAACAATAGCAGAAAAGCGAATCAAAACCCAACGCGAAACAACATCAGGAAAACTAAAGCAGAACAACCACCGGAAATGAGTCCATCACCTAAAACCAAGCAGATGATAACATTGAGTAAGAAAGACTGATGAGATGTGCTGGTTTACCTAAAACCATTTCCTTGATAACACTCATTTCCGTCTAAGGTGAAATAAACATATGCATGCCAAGGTGAAATAGTACAAAGAAAGCACTCATCAGGTAGCAGTGCATACAAAATCCCTGTTTTACTAGTAGCAAATACTCTGTGTGTTAGCAGTAGTAAAAACTATACAAAATCCTTGTTTTACTAGTAGCAAATACTCTATGTTAGCAGTAGTAAAAACTCATGGAGTACCAAATTCAAATAAAAAAATGTTGTAGCTAACAGAAGTATGGAAATGTTGTTAACAACTCGAGTCAGAAAAGGTAGGAGTCTCTTAAGAGAGACACAACTGATACTGATCAAATATAATAACATAGCACAAAAATAGGTAGGTACATTGAATTCTTTAAAGACAATAAGCAGGACCAACAGATTCACATGGGGGGGTGCTCGGCGGCGAGGGGGACCGGATCTGGCGAGGTGGGATAGCGATTGAGATGGAGGGGGCCGGGATCGAGATCGAGTGTCCATGAAATTTAAAAATATTCATGATAGTTCAAAAAGTACCCATGAAATACAATCGAGAAATGAAGGCTACGTTTAAATACAATCGATCTTAGCTAGCTATCTGTTCACAATCTTCTTGCCCTTCTTTCTCGCAAATGGAGTTCTTCTGTGGAACGGACGTCCTTTAGGTAGGGTGGTCCTGCTTCTTCTTGTGGTGTATGCTGCTACTTCATCATCGTCGTCATGTTCGATCCTCGGGTCGCCGTACTTGTCGAAGTCTTGCTCATTGGCTACTCCATCCATTCCGATGATCTTCCTTTTGCCTCTCCTCACGACAACACGACTGGGCTTTGGCGGGTCGGTAATGAAGAAGCATTGGTCCACTTGGGAAGCCAGTACCCATGGCTCATTTTTCGCGGTGACGTTTGCGCCCGCGGTCTTGGATTTGGCTTCGGGTATAACCATGGTGGTGAAATACCGATCTTCTTTTATGACGTTCTTGGCCCATCTAACACGGAACATCGGGACCTTCTCTCCAGCGTAGCTCAGCTCCCAGATCTCCTCGATCCTTCCGTAGTATCTGTCCTTGTCGTTACTAGTGTAGGATTCCATCGTTACCCCGGAGTTCTGATAACCATCGCTCTTCATGTCCTTGGCCTCGGTGTAGAATGTGTAGCCGTTGATATCGTACGCCTCATAGGTCATCAGGTTGTGCTCGGCGCCCTGTGACAAGGCGAATATGAGTTGTTCTTCCGCGGAAGAATCCTCATGTAAAGGGTACGACAGAAGCTTCTGCTTGAACCAACGCGTGAAACATGAGTTGTGCTCTTTGAGTATATCTCCGTCCGTCCTCTGTTGGCCTCGGTCATTGTACGTCTTCTTAATAAAGGTTTTGTGCTCTACCACCCAAGGATCGACCACGTCTATGTGTTGTAGCGCGACTAGGTTTGCTCTTTCAAAGTCGGCGAGTCGACCCTCGAAGTCGACATGCATTTCGCGGCGACCCTCATGGTGACCCCATCCAGCGAGCCTGCCGAGGTGCCTGTTGACGGGCAGACCAACGGGGTTCTCCATGCCTAGATAATTCGTGCAGTAGGAGATGCACTCTTCGGTCAGAAAGCCCCTGGCTATGCTTCCTTCTGGACGTGACATGTTGCGAACGTATCCTTTGATGACACCATTCATCCTTTCGAACGGCATCATGCTGTGCAGGAACGTCGGCCCGAGTTGGATGATATCCTCCACTATATGGACCAGCAGATGCACCATAACGTCGAAGAATGCGGGCGGGAAGTACATCTCAAGCTCGCATAGTATCACCACGATCTCTTCCTGTAGCCTTCTGAGTTGCCTCACGCCAATCGACTTCCGAGAGATGACGTCGAAGAAGTTGCATAGGCCAAGTAGCGTTTCACGGACGTGCGCGTCCATGATCCCACAGATTGCAACTGGAAGTATCTGCGTCATCAGCACGTGACAGTCGTGAGACTTCATCCCGCTGAACTTCTGCTTCGCTGGGTCTAGGTATCTGCTTATCTTCCCCGCGTAACCGTAAGGAAGTTTTACTCCTAGGAGGTAGGTGAAAAACTGCTCGATCTCCTCCTGACTTAGAGTGAAGCACGCGGGAGGGTAGTCATTTCCGGTCTTCTTGGCCTTTTTGCCTTTGCGACGACTTTCCGTGTCCTGCTTCGCCTCATCATCATCATCATCATCATCATTAGCGTGAAGCTCCTGCCTGATGCCCATTGATTTCAAGTCTGCCCTTGCTTTCGGCCCATCTTTGGTCCTCTCTGGCATGTTGAGCAGGGTACCAAGCAGACTCTCGCACACGTTCTTCGTGATATGCATGACATCAAGGCTGTGAGGCACACGGTGGATCTTCCAGTACGGCAAGTCCCAGAAAACAGACCTCGTTTTCCATCCCTTCAGCAGCGGCTCTGGCGCCTTTCGCTTCTTTCCCGGCAGTGGGCAGTCTTTCCAATTTTTCAACAGCTTGTCTATTTCCTCGCCGCTCCTCGTACACGGGCGTTTTCGGGGTTCGGTTTCACCATCGAACAGATCCTTGCGTTTCCTCCACGGGTCATCGTCGCGAAGCCACCTTCGATGTCCCATGAACACGGTTTTCGAAGACCCGGGATCTCTATCTAGCTGGCGATACGTTGTGTCATCCATGCACCTTACGCATCCAGAAAATCCGTGGACTACCTGCCCCGCGAGATATCCGTAACCGAGATAGTCGTGCACCGTCGTGAGCAGTGCGGCTCTCATAGGGAAATATTCTTTCTCTGCGGCGTCCCACGTATTGGCTGGCGTTTTCCACAGCGTGTCAAGCTCCTCTTTCAGCAGCCCCAGATATAGATTGATGTCGTTCCCTGGTTGTTTCGGCCCTTCAATTAGCATACTCATGTGAATGTACTTCCTCTTCATGCACAACCGGGGGGGAAGGTTGTACATCCACACAAACACAGGCCAGGTGCTATGTGTGCTTCTCTGGCTGCCAAACGGATTGACTCCATCGGTGCTCACGCCCAGCACGATGTTCCTTGGATCGTTCCCAAATTCTGGGTATTTGAAGTTCAACGCTTGCCATTGGCTCGCATCCTTAGGGTGACTCAGCATCTTGTCTTTTTTATCTATCTCCGGATCATTTGCGTCATCTTCTTGCTTCTTCTCCTCCCTATCCGCGTGCCAACGTAGGAGCTTTGCTACCTTAGGATCCGCGAAATACCGCTGCAGACGAGGAGTGATCGGAAAGTACCACACCACTTTTCGAGGAGCTTTCTTCCTCTTCTTGTATCGAGTGACACCGCACACCGGACATATGGTAGACTCCGCGTGCTCGTCCCGATAAATGATGCAATTGTTCATGCACACATGGTATTTCACGTGCGGTAAATCCAGAGGACACACGATTTTCTTCGCCTCCTCCAAACTGGTCGGGCACTTGTTCCCCTTGGGAAGACGTTCGTGCCAGAATGACATGTTCTCGTCGAAGCATGCGTCGGTCATTTTGTGTTTTACCTTCATCTCCAGAGCCATGAGCGTTACTTTCAGGCGGGTATCCTCGGGCCTGCATCCTTCATATAATGGAGTAACCGCGTCTAACTCAAGTTGATCCATCTTGGCTTTCTCTCGGGCGGCAGCTCTTGCGTTATCCGTCTGCTTGAGAAGCAGCTCTTGAATATGAGGGTCCTGCACCCAGCCCATCGATGGTCCAGCGTCGCCTGCTCCGCCGGCATCATCATCATGTCCTGCATCTTCTACATGATGACTGTGTACAGCATCACCGTCGTGATCATCTCCTGGGGATTCTTCGTCTTCTCGCCCCCCCGAGCCGCGGTGGTTGTCTTGCTGCCCTTCCTCATTTCTTGCCCGGCCCCCATGGACGACTTCGTAGTCACCTTGCCACCGATAGCCATCCATGAAACCACGCAAGAGCAGGTGGTCCCGTACCTGCCCGGAATCCGGGTCCGCAATAAGGCTATTCAGCTTGCATCTTCGACACGGACATCTTATCTCCGTCTCATTCTTTTGAAGCATCTCGGCCTTCGCGGACCTCAAAAACCTATTCACGATGCCTTCGGTCATCGTGCGGACCATGGTCGCCTGCGGGGTAGAGCAAAACGATATTTTAGAACCAAGAAAAAATTTGGCATGACTTTCCCTAAAAATAGGACCAAAAAGAATGCTTAATGCCAAAATTCTCGCCGAAACGGAACTGAATCAACATTCGGCAAAATATTGGCAACTATCGCATTTCAAATACCGGTACACCTCCAAACACAAACACATATGCAACACCACAAACATATGCAACACCACGAACATACATAGATCTAGCTAGGCCATAAAAAGTGCATGTGCACATTGTTGTAGGGAGAACAACATAAATATAGCTTCCCCCCTTACTTACCTAGCAAAACAAGGTAACTTAACCACTTAATTTGAATGAATCTATGGTGGAAATGAGGTGAAAAAGAGGAGGCACCCGAGACAAAGAGGAGGCGGTGGAGAGAATGAAGTGGGGAGAAAGTGAGTGTGGGAGGAGAGGCTGTTCAAAATATCTTGTTCCTGCCCACTTACTAATGGCGCACCAGCAACAAATGCGCCATTAGTAATCCATGTTACTAATGGTGCACCCTCTGGTGGTGCGCCATTAGAACTTTTGCAAAAAAAGGAATAAAAGCAATAATAAAAAAAATAACATTAGTGGCGCACCTTCTGGCTGGTGCGCCGTTACTAGTTACAACTAGTAATGGCGCACCACCAGGGGATGCACCATTAGTATGTTTGGAAAGGCGCACTAGTTCAAAAAAAAATTGGTACTAATGGCGCACCGTGGTCAGGGTGCGCCATTAGTAGTTTCAACACTAATGGCGCATCAGAAGGTGGTGCGCCATTAGTATATACTAATGGCGCACCACTTGTCTGGTGCGCCATTAGTGTCATTTCCATCTATAGCCCTTTTCCTAGTAGTGGCAAGACCATTTACATCACAAAGCTTCATCGCTACAGGAAGTACAGGTTCAACCGACACATCATCATCGACATCATCAATCATTGGAAGTTCCATCCATCCAGATCCTGGAGGATGCACCGTAGCTTCGTGAACGGGGTCAGGTCCAAACGTTGTAGGCCTATGCGAGTTCAGACGTCATCTCATGATATAGCGCCGTGGTGTTACATCCCGTTCTCTTCGATGACTTATTTCATGATGATCGTTGGAATGTCCTTCTAGATGCGAAAGAAGTCATCTCTGAGTCTATAATCCGGTTCGGCTCCTGAGGATTCTGCCCGTTTGCGGATATGTTCATCGTTTCTGGTTGTCATGCGAAGCTGTTGGTGATCCCTTCTGAACTCCATCATGAGATGGAGGACGTAGAATTCATCGTTCTTGCTTGCTGTCGGTTCATGGACGCAGCAGAAGGTAGTTTTACGCGAGAAACCTGGCTTGCTCTTCCTTTATTTCCTGATCTCGATGTGGCCATCCATCATGCTGAAGCCGTGGAGAGCATCATCCAGAATATTCATTATTTGGGTGTAGTCCCTTTTCTCATAGTTTCTGGATGAGTCTAAATACACAACGTGGGAGACTTGCGGAAAAAGAACAATAAGGACGGCGTGCCCGTTGCTGCGGGAGAAAAACACCTCAAATTAGTCTCTATATGAGCGAAGGCTGATTGAAATTTATGAAAGGGTTGTCCGGCAATGACTTACATTGGATGATAAGGCATGAGAACCGTTTCCTTGTCCTTATTCATTATCATGAAGTTTTTTATGTACTCCCTGCTCGTCCTCGAGTAGGTAAATGATAAAATAAATAATTGATGAAGTGTGAATGCTAGCATAGTGTATAAGTTTGATCAATGATAATTTCAATCACTTTCCCTAGCATCATAACAACAACTCTTTTTCATAAAACTCATCAGGATAAAGTAGTAATTAAAAATAGAATTTTTAATGTGGAATGCTACCTATTATATTCATCATATAATCTTTTCTTTGTGGCATGGATACTTGGACTTGAGTGATTCAAAGCAATAGTCTATAATTTTCTGAAT
>NC_057807.1:8103649-8107888 GCF_018294505.1 Triticum aestivum
GATGTTTTAGTGTGTTTGTTCACTCATTTCAGTCAGTATGTAGTCCATACGAAAATATCCAAAGCATCTTATACTAGGTGATTTCTCCGCCCGCTGCTACTGAGGGATTTTAAATATTAATTCTGGATAAATTCTATAAGAATAAGTTGACATAAATTAATAGCTACTATTTTAAAAAGTAATTATATGTAAACAAAGAGTATGCATGTAAGTTCAACTATTGGAGATGAAACAATTAAATTGGAGTATGCAAGTGCTACAAAATAGTTTTAGTGGATGATGACCTGGCACATTAGGTGATGTTGATGGTTGCATTTGGTGACAGGGCACATTTGGTGATGTCGAGCGGATGGAAGCTGATGACACACGCGGGTGGGAGGAAGAGGGAAGGATTGGGCTACCGCCGTTCGGCTTAAATAGCCGGACTTGCTCCCTTGGGCGACACGCTGGAGCGACGTCATGAATGCGTTCGCACCGAGGACCGGAGGAGGCGCCCGTCGGTCCATCGGTCTCTGCGTGTGACCGCATGGGCCCTTGCAATTAGTCCTTCATGACGGGCGCGTCCGAGCGCCTCCATATCCACCCCAGAAAAGAGCCAAACACGGGGAGTGTCAGTACGGGCATTCTGACCGGATTTGCGCGACGCGGTTAGGTGCGGTTCTTGTGTCAAGGCGGTGACCGGGCCTCCCACCCGGGCGTTTGGGGCAGGTATGTGGGGTCCGGTTATAGATGCTCTTATATGTGATGCGAAGGCTGTCAATGTCAGTATGACAACTATGCTGATATAGGATGTAATGGAAACAAAGCTATCTATTCTTCACGATTGAAAAAGGGATAAGCAATAAGTGAAACTTAACCAGATAGGGCTAAAAGATAGTTACCGTGTAGAAGATACGTTGGCCTCTTGATAAACAAAATGGCTGGCCTCATCTAAAGCATAGTCAATAGATTCAATTCAGTAGTAACAACCCTGGGTAGTTAGGAGTAAATGTGGAGGAGCAAATGCTTACAAAAGTTGTTCATCCCACAAATAAAATAAATAATAAAGAAAAACGCGATGTGTTTCATCAGTCAGCTAGCCTACTAACTCTAGATGCTCATCGTGGCCACTCGCATGAGTATCCTCTGGCCTGGGAATGAAGCAGCGCAGTAACTGGTCATGACCGGGGTCTAATTAAGTAGATACTTCTGGCCGGATCCACCTGCACCAACGGCCATGCCCTTGCCGTGGGATCTGAGCACGTACCTCCGGCCGGATCCCCATGTAGCGGCGGCCTTGCCCTTGTCACGGGCACTCCGACAGCGCTTTGGAGGATCCGAGGGACCTGGCTTGTCATCTTTCTTAGGACCGCGCTTGGGACCTCCTCCTCCTCCTCCGAGACCCCGGGGAGGTGAAGGTGACGCTGACGGTGACGGTGGCGGAGGGGGGACTGCATACATCTGGATGAGAGCTATGATGTCTGCAGGTAGGATGAATTGGGAGTGCGTCCCACTCCAGCCGTGTAGAATACCCTTAACCAGGCCAGCGGAGTTGAAGAGATGGCCTCCCAAGGACCCCTGATCGGATCCAACATAGGCCTCGAGTAGCTCCATGTCATACCCAACTAGGTTCGTGCTCATGCCAGTCAGAAACCGGTGGAGGCACTGGAGGCCCGTGGCGAACGTGCAGGGACGGAACGCAGGCCACGAGAAAAGCATGCACTGCATGCCAAGCTGGGATGCTCCGTCAAAGCGCAGAACCGGGTGCGGCTGTGTGCATTGCACCCTCCCCTGCCCACTGCCCAGTGCCTCTCACGGCCAGCTCTGCCCGATTGACGCGCAGCATCATCAAATCCCTCAGGCAGTCAATCCCGCAGACCGTCGCTGGCGTGTAGGTCCGAGGGCCGACTCTGTTCCTACCAACAGCGAAATCCGTCTCAGCATGGTAGCACGTCACCTCAATTGTAAAGAAGCGGTTCACGGCATGGAACAGATGATCCACAATGTGGGCGGTGTTGAGTATGTAGAGGTAGTTGCCGTCCATGTGCGAGGAGATTCCAGTTTCTGTTAACCACTCCGACTCGAAAATCTGGTCCAGCTCTTCTGGAGTCTTGGAGCCGGCTGCCCGAGCGAGAGCCCATGCGTCGTCATCTTGTTCTATCACTGGTGTGAAGACTGCGAGGAAGACAGATGGCCTTGTTCGTCGAAACAGTGGACGCCAGTCAAACAAGGCCATGTTATGCTGAGCAGGAGCAGGCACTAGAGGAGCCTGAGCAAGAGCAGCCATGGATGGTAGCAGCACTGCAATAGGTAAACAAGAGTTAGTGAGCACTAGCACTAACAGGCATAGCAAGACAGGCACACGCAACAAAACAAATCTCCGTCAGTCAGGAACAGGAAATGCATCAACAATCAAACAAATTGTAGTACTACAGTAGTATACATATCCAACGCCAATGGCATAGCAGCAAATGGAATGGAACCCCAAAACAATTACTCCTACAGTCATACTTGATGGCAACAAGCACTGTTGATTTGCACTTGAGTGAACAGAATCTCGTTAGGAAACAATCTATCTAGTCTAGGTACGTAGTATAAATAAGCAAGCAGAAGCAAGTAGGGATCCCCAAACTGACTGAAACAATACTGTACTACTACTCCACATTTTTGATTGGAACAAGAAGACCCCATCAAATCAAATACTTAGCTACATACAGTAGGCTAGTAGAGAATGTGGGTCTGGTCTACAGAAAGGATCAAATACTTAGCTCCAGTAGCATTCATCGAAAAACAAAGACACAACCTATCTAGAGCTTGTCTGAAACTCTTGACTGAAAGTGAAGGCACCAAACCAAAACCGGAACCTGGGTGAATCCGTGGTTCGCCTTCAAGACACGCAAACAAATCACAGCACTTGCACTTGAAACACATCAACATTCTCTTCTCTTCCCTTCAATGCAACCGGGGCCTTTTGCTCTAAAATAAAGCATCAACATTCTCTCCTCTTCTCTTCAATGGAATCGGGGCCTTTTGCTCTAAAATAGAGCATCAACATTCTCTTCTCTTCTCTTCAATGGAATCGGGGCCTTTTGCTCTAAAATAGAGCATCAACATTCTCTTCTCTTCTCTTCAATGGAATCGGGGCCTTTTGCTCTAAAATAGAGCATCAACATTCTCTTCTCTTCTCTTCAATGGAATCGGGGCCTTTTGCTCTAAAATAGAGCATCTGAGGGAAATATGCCCTAGAGGCAATAATAAAGTTATTATTTATTTCCTCATATCATGATAAATGTTTATTATTCATGCTAGAATTGTATTAACCGGAAACATGATACATGTGTGAATACATAGACAAACTTAATGTCACTAGTATGCCTCTACTTGACTAGCTCATTAATCAAAGATGGTTATGTTTCCTAACCATAGACATGTGTTGTCATTTAATTAAGGAGATCACATCATTAGGAGAATGATGTGATTGACTTGACCCATCCCGTTAGCCTTGCACTTGATCGTTTAGTATGTTGCTATTGCTTTCTTCATGACTTATACAAAGTTCCTACAACTATGAGATTATTCAACTCCCGTTTACCGGAGGAATACTTTGTGTGCTACCAAATGTCACAACGTAACTGGGTGATTATAAAGGAGCTCTACAGGTGTCTCCAAAGGTAGATGTTGAGTTGGCGTATTTCGAGATTAGGTTTTGTCACTCCGATTGTCGGAGAGGTATCTCTGGGCCCTCTCGGTAATGCACATCACTATAAGCCTTGCAAGCAATGTGACCAATGAGTTGGTTACGGAATGATGCATTACATAACAAGTAAAGAGACTTGCCGGTAACGAGATTGAACTAGGTATTGGATACCGACGATCGAATCTCGGGTAAGTAACATACCGATGGCAAAGGGAACAACGTATGTTGTTATGCGGTTTGACCGATAAAGATCTTCGTAGAATATGTAGGAGCCAATATGAGCATCCAGGTTCCGCTATTGGTTATTGACCGGAAACAGTTCTAGGTCATGTCTACATAGTTCTCGAACCCGTAGGGTCCGCATGCTTAATGTTACGATGATATTTTTATTATGAGTTTATAATTTTTGATGTACCGGAGGTTGTTCGGAGTCCCGGATGTGATCACGGACATGACGAGGAGTCTCTAAATGACCGAGACATAAAGAATGATATATTGGACGACTATATTCGGACACCGGAAGTGTTCCGGATGATTTCGGAGAAAATCGGAGTGCCGGAGGC
>NC_057807.1:8108117-8115048 GCF_018294505.1 Triticum aestivum
CAGGGCAAGAGGCGCGCCCCCTCCCCTTGAGTCCGAATAGGACAAGGAAGGAGGGGGCGGCGCCCCCCTTGCCTTTCCCCTCTCCCACTCCTTCCTTCCCCCTCCTTCTTGGACTAGGAAAGGGAGGGGCAAACCTACTTGGGGTAGGTTTCCCCCTCCTAGGGCGCGCCACCCCCTTGGCCGGCCCCCTCCTCCTCCCCCCCTTTATATACGGAGGAGGGGGCACCTCTAGACACACAAGTTGATCTTCGTGATCGTTCCTTAGCCGTGTCCGGTGCCCCCCTCCACCATATTCCACCTCGGTCATATCGTTACGGTGCTTAGGCGAAGCCCTGCATCGGTAGAACATCATCATCGTCACCATGCCGTCGTGCTGACGGAACTAATCCCCTACACCCTGCTAGATCAGAGTCCGGGGATCATCATCGAGCTGAACGTGTGCTGAACACGGAGGTGCCGTACGTTCGGTGCTTGGATCGGTCGGATTGTGAAGACGTACGACTACATCAACCGCGTTGTCATAACGCTTCCGCTTTCGGTCTACGAGGGTACATGGACACACTCTCCCCTCTCGTTGCTATGCATCACCATGATCTTGCGTGTGCGTAGGAATTTTTTTGAAACTACTACGTTCCCCAACAATGGCATCCGAGGCTAGGTTTTATGCGTTGATGTTATTTGCACGAGTAGAACACAAGTGAGTTGTGGGCGATATAAGTCATACTGCTTACCAGCATGTCATACTTTGGTTCAGCGGTATTGTTGGATGAAGCGGCCCGGACCAACATTACGCGTACGCTTACGTGAGACTGGTTTTACCGCCGTGCTTCGCACACAGGTGACTAGCAGGTGTCTGTTTCTCCAACTTTAGTTGAACTGAGTGTGGCTAAGCCCGGTCCTTGCGAAGGTTAAAACAACACTAACTTGACGAACTATCATTGTGGTTTTGATGCGTAGGTAAGAACGGTTCTTGCTCAGTCCGTAGCAGCCACGTAAAATTTGCAAACAACAAAGTAGAGGACGTCTAACTTGTTTTTGCAGGGCATGTTGTGATGTGATATGGTCAAGACGTGATGCTATATTTTTATTGTATGAGATGATCATGTTTTGTAACCGAAGTTATCGGCAACTAGAAGGAGCCATATGGTTGTCGCTTTATTGTATGAAATGCAAACGCCCTGTAATTGCTTTACTTTATCACTAAGTGGTAGCGATAATCGTAGAAGCAATAGATGGCGTAACGACAACGATGCTACGATGGAGATCAAGGTGTCGCGCCGGTGACGATGGTGATCACGACGGTGCTTCGGAGATGGAGATCACAAGCACAAGATGATGATGGCCATATCATATCACTTATATTGATTGCATGTGATGTTTATCCTTTATGCATCTCATCTTGGTTTGATTGACGGTAGTATTTTAAGATGATCTCTCACTAAATTATTAAGAAGTGTTCTCCCTGAGTATGCACCGTTGCGAAAGTTCTTCGTGCTGAGACACCACGTGATGATCGGGTGTGATAGGCTCTACATTCAAATACAACGGGTGCAAAACAGTTGCACATGCGGAATACTCAGGTTAAAACTTGACGAGCCTAGCATATACAGATATGGCCTCGGAACACGGTGACCGAAAGGTCGAACGTGAATCATATAGTAGATATGATCAACATAGTGATGTTCACCATTGAAACTACTCCATCTCACGTGATGATCGGACATGATTTAGTTGATTTGGATCACGTGATCACTTAGATGACTAGAGAGATGTCTGTCTAAGTGGGATTCTTAAGTAATATGATTAATTGAACTTAAATTTATCATGAACTTAGTACCTGATAGTATTTTGCTTGTCTATGTTTGTTGTAGATAGATGGCTCGTGCTGTTGTTCCGTTGAATTTTAATGCGTTCCTTGCGAAAGCTAAGTTGAAAGATGATGGTAGCAATTACACGGACTGGGTCCGTAACCTGAGGATTATCCTCATTGCTGCACAGAATAATTACGTCCTGGAAGCACCGCTGGGTGCCAGGCCTGCTGCAGATGCAACTGACGACGTTAAGAACGCCTGGCAGAGCAAAGCTGATGACTACTCGATAGTTCAGTGTGCCATGCTTTACGGTTTGGAACCGGGTCTTCAACGACGTTTTGAACGTCATGGAGCATATGAGATGTTCCAGGAGTTGAAGTTAATATTTCAAGCAAATGCCCGGATTGAGAGATATGAAGTCTTCAATAAGTTCTATAGTTGTAAGATGGAGGAGAATAGTTTTGTCAGTGAACACATACTCAAAATGTCTGGATATAATAATCACTTGATTCAACTGGGAGTTAATCTTCCTGATGATAGTGTCATTGACAGAATTCTTCAATCACTGCCACCAAGCTACAAGAGCTTCGTGATGAACTATAATATGCAAGGGATGGATAAGACTATTCCCGAGCTCTTCGCAATGCTAAAGGTTGCGAAGGTACAAATAAAGAAGGAGCATCAAGTGTTGATGGTCAATAAGACCACCAGTTTCAAGAAAAAGGGCAAAGGGAAGAAGAAGGGAAACTTCAAGAAGAACAGCAAACAAGTTGCTGCTCAAGAGAAGAAACCCAAGTCTGGACCTAAGCCTGAGACTGAGTGCTTCTACTGTAAGCAGACTGGACACTGGAAGCGGAACTGCCCCAAGTATTTGGCGGATAAGAAGGATGGCAAAGTGAACAAAGGTATGTGTGATATACATGTTATTGATGTGTACCTTACTAATGCTCGCGGTAGTACCTGGGTATTTGATACTGGTTCTGTTGCTAATATTTGCAACTCAAAACAGAGACTACGGATTGGGCGAAGATTGGCTAAGGACGAGGTGACGATGCGCGTGGGAAATGGTTCCAAAGTCGATGTGATCGCGGTCGGCACGCTACCTCTACATCTACCATCGGGATTAGTTTTAGACCTAAATAATTGTTATTTGGTGCCAGCGTTGAGCATGAACATTATATCTGGATCTTGTTTGATGCGAGACAGTTATTCATTTAAATTAGAGAATAATGGTTGTTCTATTTATATGAGTAATATCTTTTGTGGTCATGCACACTTACAGAATGGTCTATTTTTATTAAATCTTGATAGTAGTGATACACATATTCATAATGTTGAAACCAAAAGATGCAGAGTTAATAATGATAGTGCAACTTATTTGTGGCACTGCCGTTTAGGTCATATCGGTGTAAAGCGCATGAAGAAACTCCATACTGATGGACTTTTGGAATCACTTAATTATGAATCACTTGGTACTTGCGAACCGTGCCTCATGGGCAAGATGACTAAAACGCCGTTCTCCGGAACTATAGAGCGAGCAACTGATTTGTTGGAAATCATACATACTGATGTATGCGGTCCAATGAATGTTGAGGCTCGCGGCGGGTATCGTTATTTTATCACCTTCACAGATGATTTGAGCAGATATGGGTATATCTACTTGATGAAACACAAGTCTGAAACATTTGAAAAGTTCAAAGAATTTCAGAGTGAAGTAGAAAATCATCGTAACAAGAAAATAAAATTTCTATGATCTGATCGTGGAGGAGAATATTTGAGTTACGAGTTTGGTTTACATTTGAAACAATGCGGAATAGTTCCGCAACTCACACCACCAGGAACACCACAACGAAATGGTGTGTCCGAACGTCGTAATCGTACTTTACTGGATATGGTACGATCTATGATGTCTCTTACTGATTTACCGCTATCGTTTTGGGGTTATGCTTTAGAGACGGCCGCATTCACGTTAAATAGGGCACCATCAAAATCCGTTGAGATGACGTCTTATGAACTGTGGTTTGGCAAGAAACCAAAGTTGTCGTTTCTTAAAGTTTGGGGCTGCAATGCTTATGTGAAGAAACTTCAACCAGATAAGCTCGAACCCAAATCGGAGAAATTTGTCTTCATAGGATACCCAAAAGAGACTATTGGGTACACCTTCTATCACAGATCTGAGGGCAAGATTTTTGTTGCTAAATTCGGATCCTTTCTAGAGAAGGAGTTTCTCTCGAAAGAAGTGAGTGGGAGGAAAGTAGAACTTGATGAGGTAATTGTACCTGCTCCCTTATTGGAAAGTAGTTCATCACAAGAACCGGTTCGTGTGACAACTACACCAATTAGTGATGAAGCTAATGATATTGATCATGAAACTTCAGATCAAGTTTCTACTGAACCTCGTAAGTCTACCAGAGTAAGATCCGCACCAGAGTGGTACGGTAATCCTATTCTGGAAGTCATGTTACTTGACCATGGTGAACCTACGAACTATGAGGAAGCGATGATGAGCCCAGATTCCGCAAAATGGGTTGAAGCCATGAAATCTGAGATAAGATCCATGTATGAGAACAAAGTATGGACTTTGGTTGACTTGCCCGATGATCGGCAAGCCATTGAGAATAAATGGATCTTTAAGAAGAAGACTGACGCTGATGGTAATATAACTGTCTACAAAGCTCGACTTGTTGCAAAAGGTTTTCGACAAGTTCAAGGGGTTGACTACGATGAGACTTTCTCACCCGTAGCGATGCTTAAGTCTGTCCGAATCATGTTAGCAATTGCCACATTTTATGATTATGAAATTTGGAAAATGGATGTCAAAACTGCATTCCTGAATGGATTTCTGGAAGAAGAGTTGTATATGATGCAACCGAAAGGTTTTGTCGATCTAAAAGGTGCTAACAAAATGTGCAAGCTCCAGCGATCCATTTATTGACTGGTGCAAGCATCTCGGAGTTGGAATAAACGCTTTGATAGTGTGATCAAAGCATATGGTTTTATACAGACTTTTGGAGAAGCATGTATTTACAAGAAAGTGAGTGGGAGCTGTGTAGCATTTCTGATATTATATGTAGATGACATATTGTTAATTGGAAATGATATAGAATTTCTGGATAGCATAAAGGGATAATTGAATAAAAGTTTTTCAATGAAAGACCTCGGTGAAGCTGCTTACATATTAGGCATCAAGATCTATAGAGATAGATCAAGACGCTTAATTGGACTTTCACAAAGCACATACCATGATAAAGTTTTGAAAAAGTTCAAAATGGATCAGGCTAAGAAAGGGTTCTTGCCTGTATTGCAAGATGTGAAGTTGAGTCAGACTTAATGCCCGACCACAGCAGAAGATAGAGAGAAAATGAAAGATGTTCCCTATGCTTCAACCATAGGCTCTATCATGTATGCAATGTTGTGTACCAGACCTGATGTATGCTTAGCAATAAGTTTAGCAGGGAGGTACCAAAGTAATCCAGGAGTGGATCACTGGACAGCGGTCAAGAACATCCTGAAATACCTGAAAAGGACTACGGATATGTTTCTCGTTTATGGAGGTGACAAAGAGCTAGTCGTAAATGGTTACGTCGATGCAAGCTTTGACACTGATCCGGACGATTCTAAATCGCAAACCGGATACGTGTTTTTATTAAATGGTGGAGCTGTAAGTTGGTGCAGTTCTAAACAAAGCGTCGTGGCGGGATCTACATGCGAAGCGGAGTACATAGCTGCTTCGGAAGCAGCAAATGAAGGAGTCTGGATGAAGGAGTTCATTTCCGATCTAGGTGTCATACCTAGTGCATCGGGACCAATGAAGATCTTTTGTGATAATACTGGTGCAATTGCCTTGGCAAAGGAATCCAGATTTCACAAGAGGACCAAACACATCAACAGACGCTTCAATTCCATCCGGGACCAAGTCCAGGTGGGAGACATAGAGATTTGCAAGATACATACGAATCTGAATGTTGCAGACCCATTGACTAAACCTCTTCCACGAGCAAAACATGATCAGCACCAAGACTCCATGGGTGTTAGAATCATTACTGTGTAATCTAGATTATTGACTCTAGTGCAAGTGGGAGACTGAAGGAAATATGCCCTAGAGGCAATAATAAAGTTATTATTTATTTCCTCATATCATGATAAATGTTTATTATTCATGCAAGAATTGTATTAACCGGAAACATGATACATGTGTGAATACATAGGCAAACTTAATGTCACTAGTGTGCCTCTACTTGACTAGCTCATTAATCAAAGATGGTTATGTTTCCTAACCATAGACATGTGTTGTCATTTGATTAACAAGATCACATCATTAGGAGAATGATGTGATTGACTTGACCCATCCCGTTAGCCTAGCACTTGATCGTTTAGTATGTTGCTATTGCTTTCTTCATGACTTATACAAAGTTCCTACAACTATGAGATTATGCAACTCCCGTTTACCGGAGGAACACTTTGTGTGCTACCAAACGTCACAACATAACTGGGTGATAAAGGAGCTCTACAGGTGTCTACAAAGGTAGATGTTGAGTTGGCATATTTCGAAATTAGGTTTTGTCACTCCGATTGTCGGAGAGGTATCTCTGGGCCCTCTCGGTAATGCACATCACTATAAGCCTTGCAAGCAATGTGACCAATGAGTTGGTTACGGAATGATGCATTACATAACGAGTAAAGAAACTTGCCGGTAACGAGATTGAACTAGGTATTGGATACCGACGATCAAATCTCGGGTAAGTAACATACCGATGACAAAGGGAACAACATATGTTGTTATGCGCTTTGACCAATAAAGATCTTCACAGAATATGTAGGAGCCAATATGAGCATCCAGGTTCCACTATTGGTTATTGACCGGAAACAGTTCTAGGTCATGTCTACATAGTTCTCGAACCCGTAGGGTTCGCATGCTTAACGTTACGATGACAGTTTTATTATGAGTTTAGAAGTTTTGATGTACCGAAGGTTGTTCGGAGTCCCGGATGTGATCACGGACATGACAAGGAGTCTCTAAATGGTCGAGACATAAAGAATGATATATTGGACGACTATATTCGGACACCAGAAGTGTTCCGGAGGATTTCGGAAAAAACCAGAGTGTCGGAGGGTTACCG
>NC_057807.1:8115375-8116138 GCF_018294505.1 Triticum aestivum
ATACGGAGGGGGGGGGCACCTCTAGACACACAAGTTGATCTTCGTGATCGTTCCTTAGCCGTGTGCGGTGCCCCCCTCCACCATATTCCACCTCGGTCATATCGTTGTGGTGCTTAGGCGAAGCCCTGCGTCGGTAGAACATCATCATCGTCACCACGCCGTCGTGCTGACGGAACTCATCCCCGACACCCTGCTGGATCGGAGTCCGGGGATCGTCATCGAGCTGAACGTGTGCTGAACACGGAGGTGCAGTACGTTCGGTGCTTGGATCGGTCGGATCGTGAAGACGTACAACTACATCAACCGCGTTGTCATAACGCTTCCGCCTTCGGTCTACGAGGGTACGTGGACACACTCTCCCCTCTCGTTGCTATGCATCACCATGATCTTGCGTGTGCGTAGGATTTTTTTTGAAATTACTACGTTCCCCAACAGCATCAACATTCTCTTTTCTTCTCTTCAATGGAATCGGGGCCTTTTGCTATAAAATAAAGCAGCAACATTCTCTTCTCTTCTCTTCAATGGAATCGGGGCCTTTTGCTCTAAAATAGAGCATCAACATTCTCTTCTCTTCTCTTCAATGGAATCGGGGCCTTTTGCTCTAAAATAGAGCATCAACATTCTCTTCTCTTCTCTTCAATGGAATCGAGGCCTTTTGCTCTAAAATAGAGCATTAACATGCTCTTCTCTTCTCTTCAATGGAATCGGGGCCTTTTGCTCTAAAATAGAGCATCAACATTCTCTTCTCTTCTCTTCAATGGGA
>NC_057807.1:8116773-8118501 GCF_018294505.1 Triticum aestivum
TTCTCTTCAATGGAATTGGGGCCTTTTGCTCTAAAATAAAGCATCAACATTCTCTACACTTCTCTTCAATGGAATCGGGGTCTTTTGCTCTAAAATAGAGCATCAACATTCTCTTCTCTTCTCTTCAATGGAATCGGGGCCTTTTGCTCTAAAATAGAGCATCAACATTCTCTTCTCTTCTCTTCAATGGAATCGGGGCCTTTTGCCCTAAAATAAAGCATCAATATTCTCGGCTAGGTTCTCCTACTGACGGATCACCAGCATCATCAAGCCAAGCGGCTTCTCAAATCGCTCGCCCCAAGAGCAATTTCATTTTCTATCTATGTGATGTAAAAACTGCAATAACCGGGCCGGGCTTTGAGAATCGGATAGGGATTAAACCTCGTCCAGTCTGCCTACCTCACCAAACACAAGGGTTGCTATGCTTGTACTTGTACTACTACTACTACTACTACTACTACTACTACTAGTAGTAGTAGTAGTAGTAGTAGTAGACCCAGAAAATCATTAGCAACAGCAAGAAGAAGAAATCATTCGCAGCCAGGAAGCACTAGTACACTTTGGTCCTTTGATGAAAAAGCGCACAATGCCCGAATATCCATGAGAAGAAGAAGAAGAAGAAGAAAAATACAGATCCACGATGGAGTGCTGCAGCGGGGAAGCGACCACACGCAAATGAAGGTGGACAAATGATGGGGGGAAAACACCGCTACAGTTGAATGCCCGGAATCATCCAAAAAAGAAGTACATTTCCACCTCGCAGGCGGGCTTCCAAGCCAGAAATCGGTTCCCTGCTACGCTACAGGTCGGGCTGGTCAAGCAAAGCAAAGCAAATCAACCACGACTAGCATTCCCGACGAGCGGAGCGCGAAGCCAAAAATCGGTGCCCCGGAATTACCTCGAGCAAAATCATCGAAACAAGAAAACAGCAAATGACTCCGGCCGAAGAAGATGGCGGACCCAGGAGTGGTTGGATTCAAAACCAAAGGCCTCCCCAAAACCCCAAAACAAACAGGGTAAAGGTGCGCGGGGCAACCCTTTGCTCAGGCGTGCCGGATCATGGAGGGCAGAGCCGGGCCGTCACATTCGCAAGAGTCGGTGTGAGCACGCCACCAAAAACCCCAACCCAGGAGAAACAGATGGGGACGGAGCCAAGAAATCCCCTGTACCTGAGTTTTTTTGCCTGCTCCGCTCCTCCCTGCCTGCTCCCCGGAAACCCCGCCCTCGCCCTCGCCCTCACCCTTCCCCTCGCCGCGCCGTCGACCTCCGCTCCCTCTCCCTCCGCTTTCTCTCTCTCTCAGGCCAACTCCACCACACGACCCCATTCTGTCCGGATGAGTCCGCTTGGGTAAAACGGACATACCAGACGGCCCAGCGCCAGACCCCATTTTGCTTTTTCGTCCGTTTCGTGTCTGTTTTGCCCCATCCCTGGACCAACGTTGGTCTCGCTTTGGGGCCAAAGCGGACAGAAAACGGATGCAACAGCCTCGTCCTCGTCCGCTCGTGTCTGGCCGGGCCCATATGTCAACCTCTCTCCCACCTACCCCGCTTTTCTCTCTCTCTTGCATCCCAGGGACGCGGCAGCAGCGTGCCGCAGCAGCAGCAGGAGTGGGCGCGGCGACATGTAGAGGCAGCGGCGGCGAGCTCGATGCAGGCGCAGGCGCTGGCGCGCGGAGAGGCCAGCCCGGCGCGGCACGGGCACGCGCAGGACAGGCCGGGCACAACGAG
>NC_057807.1:8119533-8131273 GCF_018294505.1 Triticum aestivum
CAAGCACGGTGGTGGGCGACGGGCGGCGCGGCGCGGCGACAAGCGGGGTGAGGCGGCGACGGGCGCGGCAGGGCGGGCAGCGGGGCGCGGGCGCAGAGAGAAGCGCGGCTAGCGGCATGGGCTTTTGGCGCGGCCAGCAGACGTTTTGTGGTTGGGCGCCACGGTGGGCGCCTCAAACATAAGCCGGACACCCATGTTCGTTTCTGGCACCCATCTCCTCTTCAAACGGATAAAATCCGAATAAAACAGACGTCCGTTTGAGGTCGTATGATGGAGTTGGCCTCAGCTACTAGGCTCCCTAGTCCCGGGTGCGACAACTAATGTGGGGAGAGAGAGAGATGGACGTGACGCGCCTCTGCTGCTTTGCTTTGTCCTGTCCTGGCTTCTGAGCGCAAGGGCCGCAGCTTTGCCGTGGAGAGAGAGAGCACACCGGTCATTCGCGGGTCGGGTGGTAAAGTTCCTATTGGGTTTTCACGCGTGTTCGGTCCTTCGTGTGTGTTACCGTGCCCGGGAGAGATGTGCACAAAACCACCATAATAGTGGCATCATCATCCAAAAAACATCCCTCTGAAAAATTAATACTAGTGGCAAAAACACCGACATGCCAAGCTAGTAATAGTTTTGATGACATCACTAATTAGTTGGATCCACACATCAAACTGAGTTAGTAGAAAAAAAAGTGCCATGGCGACGAAATTGACTAGGTCTTTCTCTTCCTTCTCCTCCTCTCTCATTGGCACTTCAAACCAAGTGATCTCTCTGTCTCAAAATAAGTGTCTTAACTTTGTATTTAAGTTGTATTAGAGTTGAGACACTATTTTTGGGAAGGAGGGGAGAATCTATCTA
Organism: Triticum aestivum; assembly: GCF_018294505.1. Lineage (NCBI taxonomy): Eukaryota > Viridiplantae > Streptophyta > Magnoliopsida > Poales > Poaceae > Triticum > Triticum aestivum. Next base: position 8,120,380 of record NC_057807.1, read on the forward strand.
TTCTAGTGCAACTAAATTTCCCTCTCTACATGCACATGGCATTTTTCCATTGGTTTGATCGTGAAAAGTGATACCTGTCCTGTTCTGATTCCAGATTCTAGTTGGGGTGCCGTGGGCGCCAAGCTCCCACTGAAAATGCAAAAGAAAAAAAACACGCATTGCAATGGGGGCTCCTCGCAATGCACACACATTGAAACAACATCTGCGCATACTAAAGGACTCCAACTATACCGCGCACGATGCAACGAGGGGTCTCTAACTACTCGCACATATGGCTTCGTGCACCACCACCAAGTATAGGCAGCATTGCGAGCGAGAGAGTCTTGTATCGACCGATCGGGCCTCCTACATTACCGCGCACGATCCCAACGGCTCACACATATGCATACGGCTTCTCCAACCATCGGGTACCACACACAACAGCTGGCTATAGCTAGCAAGAGACTCACATCGATCAATCGGGTTCGGGAAACGTTTTCCGCCGGCAGACCGGCTGAACGCTCGGCCGGTCACTCGCGAGCCGCAGGATGGATTGTAATCGTACGATACACAACGCGCCGCTCTACCCAGGAAATATCTCGCCCAACTAGTACTATCCTTATCCGTTTCCTTGGGCGTTCCTTCCCCACCACTCACTCCCAATCTCTCACAGAGCCATGGCTGCCACAAATCTATTGCGTTACTTTCACCGGCCTCCTCCTCTACCCAGCTCCTCGCAGCTGACCCACCGGCAAAGCTCGCTGCAGAGTGCTTCCGTTGGGGCCTCCTCCTCTACCCAGCTCCTCCTTGCTGACCCACCGGCAAGGCTGGATGCGGGGCGCTGCCGGTGCTTGGTGTTGGTCGTTTAGGTGGTGCACGGTAGGAGCGGGGAGACTATGTGCTGCGCGCGGCCGGGACGGCGCTGCCGCATGCCTGCCGAATCGCGAGCGACGGGGAGCGCTAAGATAGGTTGCTGGAACCACTTCATTTTTTGCTGGAACCTTTTTTTTATTTTGCTGCAATTGATAGGTTGATGGTGCCGTCGCTGCCCTGACTTCTTTTGCTACATCAATTTTGTTGCTAGAACCACATCTGATTTTTGCTGGAACCAGCTCCTGACTTTGCTGCATTAGGCGAAAATGGTGGTGGGCTGCGATGGCAGTGCCCGCCATGTTTTATTTTTGCTGGAACCACTTAAGATTTTTGCTGGAACCCTTTTTCCTTTTTGCTACAAATCGAGAGGATGTTGCCGTCGCTGACATGATTTTTTGCTACAATTTTGTTTTTTTGCTGGAACCGTATTTGATATTTGCTGGAACCATATTTGATATTTGTTGGAACCAGCATTTGATTTTGCTGTAGTAGGCGAAGATGATGCTCGGGTGGCAATGAACGGTGGCGCCATGTGTTTTATTGCTGGAACCACTTAAGATCTTTGCTGGAACCCCTTCTCTATTTTGCTACAAATCGAGAAGATGTTGCCATCGCTTTTCATTACATTTTTGTTTTTTGCTGGAACTATATTTGAATTTTGCTGGAAGTAGCAATCGTTTTTGCTACAACCAGCCGAAGCAGAGCTGGAACTGTTATGGTGAGGCTGCGCCCTGGCACGATGGCGTCGGCGGCGGGAGTGTCCACCAGAGCTGCAAGCAGGCGAAGCGAGGTAGACGGAGGCGGAGGAAAAGGCAGAGGCGGGAGGGCTCACCGGGAGGCAGAGGCGGAGTCAGGACGGAGTTAATCCCGTGGGTGGACGAAACCGAAACGCCAGATCGAACGGGTATAATCGCTAAAATCGGACGGCTGCGTGTCGACCGGCCCAAATTGAGCCGGTCGACCGGCGCCTAGTACTCGCCATCGGGTTCTCTGTTATGCGAAGTCTCACACATGCAACTCTGGTCTCCTACTCACAACACTCTATCCAGTTGTCCATCCCCTCCTAGAGGCGGTGACGCTAAAGGTCTTCGGGCTGATCGTCCAGCACCCGTCGCCAGCAAAAGCCGAGTGGAGCCAACAAACTTAGAGCCACGAGAACTAACCAAGGTAAGAATTCAGTGACAATGTGTACCAACTTGACGAGTTTCACCTTGGGCACCCTTAGCATTGCCTGTGCGGCACCTCCAATCGAACCGGATGGGAAGATGTAACCTTTGAAACATTGATATTGGTGACACACATTTCCATAAGTTGTCCTACGATTCCAAAATCGGCGCCCTCCATGTCCGGGCAAGTTTTCCCGACTACCATCATGATGAATTTTGATGTTCATCAGGCGCGCCTGCGCAGGCATGCTCCAAGAAGGGCCAACGATACACCACTATCCTCTGAAACTTCTATCTCATGATAGTATGATGACTTGGCGCAAAAGTAGACATGCGAGCATTAGGCGGTTCCAGATAGGTTTCGCCTTTCGATCGGGGCGACTCGCCGATGCCACATTGGCGGGGCAATCGACGACAACGACCAACACACGTCTGCTGATAAGAGGAAAATGTGTTGGCATCTCTACACATAGCTCTTTGGCGCTGCTTGATGGGTAGCAGGACAGCTGGCCAAAGGTGAAGCAACTTTTTGTTGGCAAAAAGAAGAAGAAGAAAAAAAGGTGAAGCGCCTTTGAGATTAAAAGCAGCGGCGATGGGACTGCCAGTGGTCTTCCAAGACCAAATGAAAATGTTTCCACCATTGACCACAAGTCTGCAAGGGGCCGTGGGTTTTCCAGTTTGATGATTGGCCTGCAAAGGAGGAGTTGGAAAGCATGGGACGATTGTCATCTTGTAACACAGCTCTGCGGGGGGCTTGGATTCGCTGCCTTTGTGTGGGTAAGTCCCAGCTACAGTAGCCTGACTTAGCCACTGAAAAGCGTCCGATCGAAAAAGAGTGGCCCAGATCGATCCACTGTGGAGGAGCACTGTTCACCGACGCAGCAGTTCGCTGTTTGATCCTGTAGATGAGGCACTGTAACGCATACGGTAGCATCAACCTATAGCGTTGATTGGGAATCTCACGGCTAGCGGGTGGGCTAAGGTAGCGGGACTGTGCGTGGCTGACTTGGCCATGGCAAGTCAGCGAATCCACAGCGCTCTGCGGGCCTACTATAGCCTGCTGCCGTGTCCGTGTAGGTGTAGTACTGTACTGGCGAAAGCCTATCGGACCGAGTAGTAGTACTTTGCTTTTCACATTGTCACGTTTTGGAGGCATACCACTCACACGCCCACCGTAACAAACCATCCTCAAAAATTTCTATGTTTCTCTTTAAAAGGAATTTCTACCAACAAAATGTAACGGCTCTACAAATCATGTACATAAATAGAGGGCTCTTGAGTTAAGAGTAGTATATCGTCTTTTTATTAAGGGTTTGTATAATTTTGACCATACAAACGTCTATTAACTGAAAACAACATTTTTGTATTTTATAATACCACACAAGGAATGTTCTATGAGAGCATCTACACTCGAGCGCCTCAAACCTGCCTCAAACGCTCGGGTGGGCCGCCCGGTAAAAAAAACACGACTCAGTCGGACGCCTCAAACAGGCGTCAAACACCTGGGCTAACCGGCACTCCTCATATCCATCCCAAATTTGGGGCGAATATGGGGTGGCCCGCGCGCGATCGCACGCGCCCGCCACTTCGTACTGACGTGCTAATCCACACAAAGTTGCGCGGAAACTCAACAGTCCAACGGGCGTTTCCTCCGGTGGGAGTGTGAACGTCGTGTGGCTCTACTCTAACTCGCTACCTAAGGCCAATGTCCGGTTATTTAGGCTGGACAACGTCCCCTAGCCCTGGCCGCATCCTCTTCCTTCCCCTCTCCGTGCCGCCAGTCTGATCCCATCCATATCTCTCCATCTCCCTCTTCCCTCGCCGCCTGCCTCCGCCATGGCCCGACAGAAGAAGACCACGTCCAATATGCAAACGCTGGAGCGCCGGTTCCAGATGCAGGAGGAGATCTGGGCGAGGCGCGCCACCCAGATCATAGCTGGCCTGCCTCCGAAGGAGGAGGGAGAGGAGGAGGAGCAGCAGTCGGATCCATAGGAGAAGGAGGACGAGGGGGTAGAGGACGAGCCGCCACCAATTGCAGGCTTCGTCATGGAGGATGCCATGGCGGAGTTCGAGGTCACCCAAGTGGCGGATATGGCGGAGCAGACCGCCATCCTACAGCCCATCCAAGATGACACGTATGTGGAGTCCAACCGACGCTTCATCCGGCAAGCACAGGCGGCAACCGACACGCTTTTCGATGAGGTGGAAGCAGAGATGGTGCCAGAGACCGCCACGGGGCCGGAGTTGCATCTGCCACCCATGTACCCGAAGCCTGGAACGGAGATAGTGGACATCCCCGACAACAACGAATAAAGTACCATAGGTTTGGTGATCTACGTACTACGTAGATGTTTACTTTCCACAGTTTATATGGTTTAAGGGTTGAAGTATGAGGTATTCGTATGCGGAGAGGGAAATTGGAAGACTATGCGGTCATTGCCCGCGGACGCATCCGGGCGTGTCCATGTGCATTTGAGGGGGGGGGGGGATTTGGTGTATCCAGATGTAGATGCTCTAAAGGTCATTACTGGTATGATAAAGCACTAAGTTAGGACACCTCTTGAGCTTGCGTTGTTTTTTCCCTTGAAGACGAAAGGGTGATGCAGCAAAGTAGAGTAAGTATTTTCCTCAGTTTGAGAACCAAGGTATCAATCCAGTAGGAAACAACGCATAAGTCACCGAATACCTGCACAAAGAATTAAACAAACTTGCACCCAATGCGATAAAAGGGTTCTCAATCCCTTCACGGTTACTTGCAAAGTGAGATCTGACAGAGATAGATAAACGGTAAAATAAATAGTTTTGGTATTTTGGGTTTATACATCGAAAAGTAAAACATTGCAAAATAGTAATCGGAAACTATTATGATGGAAAAGAGATTTAATATGATGGAAAAGAGACCGGGGGGGCATAGGTTTCACTAGCGGCTTCTCTCAAGATAGCAAATAATACGGTGGGTGAAAAAATTACTCCTGAGCAATTGATAGAAGAGCGCATAATTATGATGATATCTAAGGCAATGATCATGAACATAGGCATCACGTCTGTGTCAAGTAGACCGAAATGATTCTACATCTACTACTATTACTCCACACATCGACCGACTCCTGCCTGCATCTAGAGTATTAAGTTCATAAAGAACGGAGTAACGCATTAAATAAGACGACATGATGTAGAGGAATTAACTCAAGCAATATGATGAAAACCCCATGTTTTTATCCTCGATGGCAACAATACAATACGTGTCTTGCTGCCCCTACTGTCACTGGGAAAGGACACCACAAAATTGAACCCAAACACTAGTAGAAAAGGGGCCAATGGTCCAAGCCGGGTCATCCCAATAGCCCCGGTTCAGTCCAGAACCGGGACCCATGGTGGCATTGGACCCGGTTCGTGAGCCCCGGGGGCCGGCCGGGCCACGTGGGCCATTGGTCCCGGTTGGTGGGACGAACCGGGACCAATGGGCCTCGCTCCTGGCCCACCACCATTGGTGCCGGTTGGTGGCTTGAACCGGGACCAAAGGCTGCCCTCTAGTCCCGGTTCATGCCACCAACCGGGACCAATGAGGTGCCTATATATACCCCCTCGCGTAAGAGCAGAGCACACTGCTCTGTTTTTTCTGGCCGCCGAGGGGGAGAGGGCTTGGTGGTGCTTAGCTCACCTCCTATGCACATAAGGTGTTCGATGGAATGCCCGAGCCACACTAATTAAGCTTTCTCATCTCCAAGCTCGACCTCCAAGCTCCATTTTCCTCAATATTTGTCTAGGTTTAGCGGTCCATCATGCCCCGTCCCCGTCTTCACCGCCGTCGATCACCCGCGCCGATCTCATCGCCGGCACCACCGTGGTGAGCCTCTTGTTCTTATCTTCTTTCTGAAACGAAAAATATTCTTACTTGTATGTTTAGATAGGTACTTGTATTATTTTCTTACTTTTATTATTGCATCTTATATAGTGCGATGGTTTTGGTATCTGCCCCTGTCGGCCCTCGTCCTGTCTATGATTCGGATGTGGTATATATTATATTTTCATAACTATTTGGTTCATTTATTGTTTATGACAATTACGCCGACCAATGTGACATAGATTTTATTTATCTAGGAGGTTGTTGAACCGGAAATTCCAACCGACCCTATTGTCGAGAGGTTAAATTTAGTTGAAGAAGAAAACAATTTCTTGAAGGAAAAAATAAGAAAAATTGAGGAGGAGAAGATGATATTGGAGTTGCATGTTGCGGATGTCGTCGATGATCACAAGATCAAGATGGATGCAATGCGCTTGAAGATTAGAAAGATTAGAAAATATGCCATTGATACCGAGGCTTAGTATCATTATGTCGTTGGATCAGTTGTTACCTTGGTTGCGATTATGATCGCATTTGTTTTCGCATTGAAATGTTTTACATATTTTCAATGTATGGTTTAATTAATTTAGATGCTCTGCAGAGCTTTATGTTGTTAGATGAGAACTATGTATGTGCTTTGGTTTTAATGTGATGATGAACTTCTATTAATTTGGTCACTTAAATTATCTATTCATGATGTTCTGTAATGATTTTTGACACACTTAATTATATATAATGCATGCAGATGAACCGGCAATGGATGTACGGTGACAGACGCACCTCCGGGTACATTAAGGGCGTGCATGATTTTCTCGAAGTGGCTGAGGCAAACAAGCAGAATGGTTTTATGTGTTGTCCATGCCCTATATGTGGGAATACAAAGTCTTACTCTGACCGGAAAATCCTTCACACCCACCTGCTTTACAAGGGTTTCATGCCACACTATAATGTTTGGACGAGGCACGAGGAAATAGGGATTATGATGGAAGACGGCGAAGAAGAAGAGTACGATGGCAACTATGTGCCCCCTGAATACGGTGATGCTACTGAAGATCAAGAGGAACCAGACGATGTGCACGATGCTGCTGCAATGGGCGAAGCTGCTGAAGATCAAGAGGAACCAGACGATGTGCCCGATGATGATGATCTCCGTCGGGTCATTGTAGATGCAAGGACGCATGCGAAAGTCAAAAGGAGAAGTTGAAGTTCGATCGCATGTTAGAGGATCACAAAAAAGGGTTGGACCCCAATTGCAAAGGTGGCAACACAAAGCTCTGTACCGTACTAGAATTGCTGCAGTGGAAAGCAGAGAATGGTGTGCCTGATAAAGGATTTGAGAAGCTACTGAAAATATTGAAGAATAAGCTTCCAAAGGATAACGAATTGCCCGACAGTACATACACAGTAAAGAAGGTCGTATGCCCTCTAGGATTGGAGGTGCAGAAGATACATGCATGCCCTAATGACTGCATCCTCTACCGCGGTGCGTACAAGGATCTAAACGCATGCCCGGTATGTGGTGCATTACGGTATAAGATCAGACGAGATGACCCTGGTGGTGTTGACGGCGAGCCCCCCCCCCAGGAAGAGGGTTCCTGCAAAGGTGATGTGGTATGCTCCTATAATACCACGGTTGAAATGTTTGTTCAGAAACAGAGAGCATGCCAAGTTGATGCGATGGCACAGTGAGGACCGTAAGAAAGATAGGAAGTTGAGAGCACCCGCTGACGGGTCGCAGTGGAGAAAAATCGAGAGAAAGTACTGGGATGAGTTTGCAAGTGACCCAAGGAACGTATGGTTTGCTTTAAGCGCGGATGGCATTAATCCTTTCGGGGAGCAGAGCAGCAATCACAACACCTGGCCCGTGGCTCTATGTATGTATAGCCTTCCTCCTTGGATGTGCATGAAGCGGAAGTTTATTATGATGCCAGTTCTCATCCAAGGCCCTAAGCAACCCGACAACGACATTGATGTGTACCTAAGGCCATTAGTTGAAGAACTTTTACAGCTGTGGAATGGAAATGGTGTACGTACGTGGGATGAGCACAAACAGGAGGAATTTGACCTAAAGGCGTTGCTGTTTGTGACCATCAAAGATTGGTCCGCTCTCAGTATCCTTTCAGGACAGACAAACAAGGGATACCATGCATGCACGCACTGTTTACTTGACACCGATAATATATACCTGGGAAGCTACAGGAAGAATGTGTACCCGGGCCATCGTCGATTTCTTCCGACCAACCATCAATGTTGAAAGAAAGGCAAGCATTTCAAAGGCGAGGCAGATCACCGGAAGAAGCCTACCATGCGTACCGGTGATCACGTACTTGCTATGGTCAATGATTTACACATAATTTTTGGAAAGGGTCCCGACGCACTAGCTGTTCCGAATGACGCTGAGTGACACGCACCCATGTGGAAGAAGAAAAATCTATATTTTGGGACCTACCCTACTGGAAAGACCTAGAGGTCCGCTCTTCAATCGATGTGATGCACATGACGAAGAACCTTTGCGTGAACCTGCTAGGCTTCTTGGGCGTGTATGGAAAGACAAAAGATACACCTGAGGCACGGGAGGACCTTCAACGTTTGCACGAAAAAGACGGCATGCCTCTGAAGCAGTATGAAGGTCCTGCCTGCTACGCTCTTACGAAAGAAGAGAAAGAAATCTTCTTTGAATGCCTGCTCAGTATGAAGGTCCGACTGGCTTCTCGTCGAATATAAAGGGAATAATAAATATGCCAGAGAAAAAGTTCCAGAACCTAAAGTCTCATGGATGCCACGTGATTATGACGCAACTGTTTCCGATTGTATTGAGGGGGCTTCTACCGGAAAACGTCCGATTAGCCATTGTGAAGCTATGTGCATTCCTCAATGCAATCTCTCAGAAGGTGATCGATCCAGAAATCGTACCAAGGCTAAGGAGTGGTGTGGCGCAATGTCTTGTCAATTTCGAGCTGGTGTTCCCACCATCCTTCTTCAATATCATGACGCACGTCCTAGTTCATCTAGTCGACGAGATTGTCATTCTGGGGCCCGTATTTCTACACAATATGTTCCCCTTTGAGAGGTTCATGGGAGTCCTAAAGAAATATGTCCATAATCGCGCTAGGCCAGAAGGAAGCATCTCCATTGGCCATCAAACAGAGGATGTCATCGGGTTTTGTGTTGACTTCATTCCTGGCCTTAAGAAGATAGGTCTCTCTAAATCACGGTATGAGGGGAGACTAACTGGAAAAGGCATGCTTGGAAGGGACTCAATAATATGCAGGGACGGATATTCTTGGTCTCAAGCACACTACATAGTTCTACAGAACTCTACCTTGGTGACCCCGTATGTCGATGAACACAAGAACAGTCTGCGCTCCAAACACCCGGAGCAGTGCGACGACTGGATTACATGTGAACACATCAGGACTTTCAGCAGTTGGTTGGAAACACGTCTCAGAGGTGACAACACTGTTTGTGATGAGCTGTACTTGTTGTCCAGGGAACCATCTTCGACTGTTACGATTTGGAAAGGATACGAGATAAATGGGAATACATTTTACACGATTGACCAAGATCAAAAGAGCACCAACCAAAACAGCGGTGTCCGCTTTGATGCAACAACCGAGAGGGGAAAGGACACATATTATGGTTACATAGTGGACATATGGGAACTTGACTACGGACATGATTTTAAGGTCCCTTTGTTTAAGTGCAAATGGGTCAATCTGTCAGTAGGCGGGGTACAGGTAGACCCACAATACGGAATGACAACAGTGGATCTGAAAAATCTTGGGTACACTAACGAACCGTTCGTCCTAGCCAATGATGTGGCATAGGTTATCTATGTGAAGGACATGTCTACCAGACCGAGAAAAAGAAAAGATAAGGAAGTGAGTACATCATACGATGAGCCAAAGCGCCACATAGTTCTTTCAAGAAAAAGGGACATCGTGGGAGTGGAGGGCAAGACAGACATGTCTGAAGATTATGAAAAGTTTCATGAAATTCCTCCCTTCAAAGTCAAGGATGACCCCAGCATCCTGATAAACGATGAAGATTCTCCATGGTTACGGCGCAATAAGCAAATGACACAAGCGAAGAAAAAGTGAAGACTTTCTCCCGCAACTATTATGATGATACCATGCCAACTTTGTAACAGACGAGTATGATACCATTGTCCGTTTTGTACATGCACATGCTATGTGGGTGAAATTATGATACCATGCCAACTTTCAACTTTTTCAGAGTTCATTTGAAATGCTTTAATGTCTTATGGTTCAGCCCTCATAATACCATTAATCTCGGTTCGCTCCTTGTCAACTATGTTCTCACCAAGAACACTCTCAAGAGGGCAGCCACGTGGGCCATTGGTCTCGGTTTGTCTGAACCTTTTGGTCCCGGTTCCACGCACGAACTGGGCCCAATGCGCCTCGCCCCTGGCCCATGACCACTAGTCCCGGTTGGTGCCACAAACTGGGACTAAAGGGTTGGTCCTCGTTGCGCTCAGAGTTTAGTCCCACCTCGCCAACCGAAGGGCACTCACACCGGTTTATAAGCCCGTCCCTCTCTGCCTTGTTGAGCTCCTCTCAAAGTGAAAATAGATGCACCTATACAGGGAATTTGACCTAAATTCATAGTGAATTTCTCTGAAATTCATAGAAATTTATTATGAATTTAGGTTGAATTTTCTCTATAGGCCCATCTATGTTTATTTTTTTAGTAAAGTTAATCACAAACTTCTGATTCACACAAATTTCAAAGAATTCAAATTTTAACTATTCAAATTTGAAAACTAATGGCACTAACAGAAAGTTTATAATTTTGCTGACCTAAAAGCAAAAAGAATTAAAAATAAAGCAAAAAACAAAAGAAAATAAATAATGCTGAAAACAAAACAAAAAAACTGGAAACAAAATAAAAATAGCAACAATAAGTATTTTGTTGTAAGTAGAAACAAAATAAAATAAATAAAGCAACAAAGAAAACAAAAAACAAAAAAAGTGTTTTCAAATTTGAAAACTAATGGCACTAATAGAAAGTC
>NC_057807.1:8131519-8155166 GCF_018294505.1 Triticum aestivum
AAAAAAACTGGAATAAAAATAAAAATAGCAACAATAAGTATTTTGTTGTAAGTAGAAACAAAATAAAATAAATAAAGCAAGAAAGAAAACAAAAAAACAAAAAAAAGTGTTTTCAAGTTTGAAAACTAATGGCACTAACAGAAAGTTTATAATTTTCCTAAAACTAAAAGCAAAAAGAATTAAAAAATAAAGCAAAAAACAAAAGAAAATAAATAATGCAGAAAACAAAACAAAAAAACTGGAAAATAAAATGAAAATAGCAACAATACGTAAAGAAAACAAAAAAACAAAAAATGCCTCCTACTGGGCCCCCACGGCCTGAATACGACTAGAAACCCTACCATGGGCCAGGATTCAGGCCCGCGGAAGGCCCAGCAGGCCCACAGGCAAAGCAGTGTCAGATTAGGCCCATAGGCCTGCAATTCAGAGGAGTTCGAGTGGGAAGAGGCAGCGGAGCTTATAAACAGGTGCGGGGCACTCTCAACTAGTGAGATGGGACTAAACTCCTACCCCCACGCCGCTGTGCAAGGCCATTGGTTCCGGTTGGTGCCACGAACCGGGACCAATGCCAACCTTTGGTCCCGGTTCATGGCACCAACCGGGACCAATGGCCCCCCTTTAGTCCCAGTTCGTGCCACCAACCGGGACCAAAGGTCGCCGCTTCCCGCCCTTTGGGCTGCTGAAAAGAGGCCTTTGGTCCCGGTTGGTGGCACCAACCGGGAGACCTTTGGTCCCGGTTGGTGGCACGAACCGGGACTAAAGGGTGTATTAGTCCCGGTTGGTGCCACGAACCGGGACTAAAGGTTGACTGGTGTTGACTGGTGTTGCTACCCCGCCATCTCAGCGGAGAAGCAGTGTGGCTTCCACCGAGCTGATTCAGCCGGAGCATGGGCTCCAACTAGCTACCCCGTGGATTTTATCACGGAGGCTCAAAATTGCCACCTTATGACGCAATGGCAGAACTTAAAAGTCAAGGCGGCTGTCGGCCAAGTTCGACCTTCTGAACCCAGCGCAAATTTTCACTGTTGTCCGATTCTAGAAGGATATGCTAGGGTGACGGTGGACGAAATAACGGAGGGATTTGAGGACCTCCAGCTTGACCACCCTACCGGTGAAGGGGAGACTCGGCTGGGTTCTGCTCTGAAGACTCCATGCCTATGGCGGAAGGAGTTCATCAAGCTTCCGAACTGGATGCCTCCTCCTCCTCCTCCAGCGAGTCAGGGCACTCCGCCTCCTCCACCGCCTCCTCCTCCGGCGAGTGACGATCAGGGCACTCGGCCTCCTTCTCCGGGGCGTGGCGGCACTCCGCCTCCTTCTCCGCCTGCGCCGGCGCGCCCGAGCAGCCAGCAGCCTCCTCCTTCTCTAGCGCGTGGCGGCACTCCGCCTCCTTCTCCGCCTGTGCCGGCGCGCCCGAGCAGCCAACAGCCTCCTCCTTCTCCGCCTCGCCAGCAAGGGCGGAAGAGACCCGCCGCCGCCCCGGCTGCTTCGGCGCGTCGTAGTCCTTCTCCTCCACCTCGTAAGCAAGCATGAAAGAAGACAGACGCCGCAGCCACTCCGTCTACTCCGGCGTCTAGCAGTACAGCCACCAGAGGCGGGAGGCAATACAGATACGGTCCTTCTCTCAAGCCTCTAGAGAAGTTACCGTACGAGAGGACCAAGGAGGAAAACGCGAAGATCGTGCAGGCCGAAGTGGACGACTTCTTTGAAGGGTTGAAAGCAAAGAGACATCCACCTGCGGAGGAGAAGGTAGATCCGGTGAAAGCAAAGCGCACTATCGATGCCCTGAGGAAACCACCAAAGTCTCCACCGAGAACCAACTACGAGTGCATTACTGAACGGACATATCTCGAAGCGGAGCAGTCGGGAAGTACTGTGAGTGATAAAAAGTTAAAAGAACGAGCAGCTGGGAAAAAAATTGCCCAGCTCGACGAACAAGCAAAGCAATCGTGCCCCCCACTCAATGTGTATAGCGGCGACATCGTCGCTAATACTCCGAGGACGGTGGCCGGTTATGGCAATCTTGCAGATTACCTGCATGACGATCAACTTCCTGATTTCTTGGAGGTGGACGAACACAGAGACGAGTACGGGAAGCCTCTCGTCAAAGATGAAAAATCTCTAACAACGATGATGCGAAGATTCCATAATTGGTACATGAAAACCTGCACAGAGTCTGGGGGGCGAATGCTTTGTATCTGAATATTAAAGAGGAGCACGACCTCGTAGGAACTGATCTGTTGACTGTTCCATTTGATGAGTTCTTCGAGTTCTTCAATCAAAAGGCCCTCGATAAATTAACGGTCTTTTCCTACTGTCTGTAAGTACTATTTCTGTCATTAAGTCTCTATATATAGCTCGGCTCTTTCATTGCATGTATTTATAATTAATTATCCTCACTATATTATGCAGATTGAAGATCGTCGAGTGCAAAAAACAAGAAATTTATGATATTGGGTTTATTAACACAAATATCATAGATGAAAATTCAGGTTAAAAAGGACGCCGAAGAGGCCGAGGCCAACTTGCTACAATCATTGATCAAAAATCAAAACAAAGATTTAAATACTCTTTCCTTACAACTTCAAGTGAGTGTTACTGTCGTGTGCATATTCGGTTTTCCTTATTACTCGAGCGAGGTTATAGTAATGCAATTGATGAGTTATGCATGCGTGCGCATCTTTCACTATGTTCTTCTGGAGATTAAGCTTGAGCGGGGAGTAGTAACCGTCTTAGACTCGAGACGCAAAGATCCCGAAACCTATGCGGACATGACTAATTTGCTTAACAAGTAAGTTCAATCGATCATTATCGCACCATATCGGCAACTTTTTAGTCATTTTCTGATATCTCAAGTAATAATAATTATTTTCTTTGTCTTGCAGGGTTTGGAAACAGTTCACCGCAGAAGTTCCGGGACTGCCGAAGGAGCTGCGGTATATATATACCCGAAAGTAAGTACTACTAGCTAGCTAGCTGCGCGCATCTCCCATTGATTCTATAGCTGTACTTTCATTAATGCCATTTGTAATGCTTCATTATCAGTTTGATTGACCTCTATATCTCGTAAAGTGTTTGTGGCAGGAAGAAGGGAATAATTTCTGTGGATACTAAGTGTGCGAGTTCATCTACAACGCGACTTTGAAAAATAAGCGGGGCTACTCTAAAAGACAATATGAAGTGCGTAAGCAATAATATTCACAATTTCATTTTATTATACCATCATTTCTGTTGAGTTTCAATCATATATGTATTAACCCCCTTCTTCAAATTAGACGTGACAGATGCGGAATGAACTCCTAGAACAAGATCGCATGAAAGCAATTCAAGAGGAATTGACGGGATTCTTTCTTGACCACGTCATCAATAAAGCCGGAGAATACCATGTGGAAGTTGATTTCAATTGCTAGGGGATTGTAAGAAATCTTACATATTGTATATGTATGTAGCCAGTAGCGTCGGATAGATAATACGGAAACTTGTTGTTCGACCAATCTCTCGGAGAAGGAGAGGTCGATCGATCACTTCTCTCGGTATGCATGACGAACTTCTGTACTTAATGGTTCCCTTCATTTTCTTACTAGCTAGCGTGTCGAGGGCCTCTCTATGTACAGTACGTAGCGTCGACCAAGCACGGACATAAGAGAGGACACTTCTCTCTATTAATTAGCTAGCTAACACAATATATGAAACACCTAAATTAGCCCCCCAAAACCCCCACCCCCCCTTCAAAAAAAACCCCAGACACTAAAATGCTGACGAGTGGATGCGTTTTGGTCCCAGTTGGTGCCACCAACCGGGACCAAAGGCCCTCCTGCCTGGGCTCGGCGCACCGGCCACGTGGAGACCCATCTGTCCCGGTTCGTGTTAGAACCGGGACTAAAGGGGGGAGGCATTAGTAATGACCCTTTAGTCCCGGTTCATGAACCGGGACAAAAGGCCCTCACCAACCGGGACAAATGCCCTGTTTTCTACTAGTGAAAGCTAAGCACTACTCCCATTGCAAGAAAAACCAATATAGTAGGCAAACTAAACCGATAATTCGAAGAGACTTGCAAAGATATCAAATCATGCATATAAGAATTCATAGAAGACTCAAATAATATTCATAGATAATCTGAACATAAATCCACAATTCATCGGATCTCTGCAAATACACCGCAAAAGAGTATTACATCGAATAGATCTCCAAGAACATCGAGGAGAACATGGTATTGAGAATCAAAGAAAGAGAAGAAACCATCTAGCTACTAGCTATGGACCCATAGGTCTATGGTAAACTACTCACGCTTCATCGGAAGGGCAATGATGTTGATGTAGAAGCCCTCCGTGATCGAATCCCCCTCCGGCAGGATGCCGAAAAAGACCGCTAGATGGGATCTCACGGGTACAGAAGGTTGCGACGGTGGAAAAGTGTTTTCGTGGCTCTCCCTAATGGTTTTCGGGTATAAGAGTATATATGGACAGTCCCATAAAGTTTATAGTTTCCCTAAAAAAATTCATAATTTTATTTTTGTTGGCATTTTTGTAAGCAAAAAGAAGAAAAGAAAAAGAAAGAGAAAAAAAACACACACACGGACCCCTCGACGCGAGTCCATCGATCCCCAAACCGTCTTCCCTCCTCTCCCGTGCAGAGGCGGCGGCACACGAGGTGGGAAAGATGTCGAGGGCCGTCAGGATCCGCGGCGACGAGCTGGAGACGGAGCGGGGAGCAAGGGCGAAGAAGCGAAGCCTGGCAGTGGATCGCTCCACGAGCCCTAGATCTCCCGGCGACCTAGCTGTTCGTCGGAGTTCCCATTCCCACCCGGAGATACTGTTCGCGATCTTCGAGCCCGACGAAGCCCAATCCGGAGCAAAACAAGGTGATCTTCCAACCTGTTTTCCTCCTCATCACGACAGATTGGTGTTTACTCGTGCTGTACGATTTTTTCTGTAGGTGGTGTGTGCGATGTGGTCGAGTCCGCGACGGAGGAATCCTCCGATCCACCCAGCCCACCGATCTACGAACCCTACATTCCAGACGAGCTAGCTGCAGATCGGGTCGCACGCGCCGCCTTCAAGCTTGCCGAGGCCAAGTACCGAGCAGAAAAATGTAACTCCCTCCGGCTCCCAATTCTTCTTTTTCTCACCGTCAATTTTCAACCTGATCTTTAATTTTCTTTACGTAGTTCGTGTAGCTCACCTGTTCACTATGGATCACTACTGGCACAAACCATATTCCTGCTTGCGCAAGGACCGTCGCCTCCTTCCCATCCGTGAACTCGCAAGAGATGCAATACTTTCTGCTACAAAATCCGTCGTTCTGCTCTCCTCCTTTCTCGGTGTGTATTCATCATCATGTTTGCTTCTTAATTAATATTCGCTGCCTGCCCAACTGTTTGTAACTTATGTTGCTTTGCAGAGAACCAACCGCTGAATAAATGCTGTGGCTTGTGGTTTCAAAGAGATGACCAGAGAAAAACCGCCCTTGTTTTGACGTCTGCTCATCTCATTCGTAAAGATGATATCCACAAGTGGAAGCGGCAGTGGACAGGCGAATATCATAAGAATGCTAAGGTGACCTTCTTAACGTTCACTCTTTGTCATCCTAATTACAGCAAGATGATTGCAGAGCCGTACACTGGACTATGCAAGTAAAAACATATATTCAACAATCTATTTATCTACCTGCTTGACTAGCTATCTTTTTTATCTGCTTGTTTATGCCCTCTGAAATTAAATTATTTGTAATGACTCGGTTGCTACACTGGTGGTTAGTTGCAAATTAAATGTGTCATTATCTTCAACTTTGTTAATTAGAGCAGAAAATTAGAAAGAAAAGATCTTATTCTAGCGCTCGACTTTCATGATAGTTGAACTCTCAAAAATGTTTTCCTCAATATAAGTTCTTTCGAAAATGTAGTGTCATAACCTTTGCCGCCGACTATTTTAGGTCATTATTCATTTGCTGGACAACACAACTACACCAGGCCACCTCATCTATCTTCAGGAGCATTATGAATTTGCTATTTATGAAGTTCAAGTGGACAAACCAGTTCATCTACCCACTTTTAATGACCGTGTGCATTCTGGTCAAGATGTTTTCCGCCTTGGAAGAGATGCAAATCTGGATATAAAGATAATACATGGTAATTTGGCCTATGACATTCCAACTCGGTATGAGAGATGCCATTACATGTATTTTCTTCGTGATGCATCTAGTCTCAAACTGGTATGTTACATCTCAAATTTATATTTTGCATCTCCATCTTATTTCCTTCTCACTACAAACCGTAATATTTGTCACTACTATAATGCTCTAGTTACATGATGATGGAGGGCCCATCATTGACTTAGAAGGAAAAGTTGTGGGTCTAGTTAACAATCAAATCAATGAGACGTTTGTACCTTCGTCAATATTGCATAAGTGCTTCGATTTTTGGAGGAGGTTCAAGTACGTATTTCCCCTTTCTCAATTCTTTGTTAGTAACATGTGTGATACCTATGTCTTGTAAAGATATTAATGTTATGTTGTTCTTTTTAAAATTTGTATGATATTCATTTGGTCATCATTTTATTTGGTCTAGTTGCATGCCTCGCCTCCACCTTGGAATGACATTTAGTCCAATCAAGTTTTTAGATCCTATTTGTATTGAGAGGATGACTCGTAAGCATAACATCGACTCTGGTCTTATTGTTGAGCAGGTATATATATGAGCTTTTTATATAATAATTTTGACTTTCACTTTTGTTAATAGTTTATTTTAAAAATATTTGCCATATGCATATTGTGAAGTAATCATGCTAATTGAAAATTAGGTGTCAAAAGAATCACATGCTGAGAAAATTGGAATTCGCAAGGGTGATGTGTCATTGAAAGTTTTAATGGAAAGCACATTTCTACTACAATTGAGGTTTGTGTATTTTATATTTGTTGAATTTTCAATCTTTTGCTACAACTAGGTTTAGTTACTTTCTAATCCACCTTAGATTAATCTCACACATCCTATAATAGGTAGCTAGTAATTTTGTAATTCTAATTAAATGATTTAAATAATGGTGCGCTAGTTGAAGCACATTAATTCATGGCTGAATGGATCAGCTTTCTGCATGGATGGTTATTCCCATCAATTGGGTCAGGCCACAACCATTGGTCAACATTGTGGTGCTTGGCATCTTAGAACTGAGATTTCCCAGACTAAATTCCACTACAAAGTCCAAGTAGCTTGCCAACCCAATAATAGGTGTGATCGAGGGCACGATAAAACCCATAAAGATACTCATCAAGTGTATGTTTTGTAATTGGCACATATGTATCCTGTAGCTAAGATTTATAAAGAGTATATATTATACCTAGGATGTAAAGATGTTGAATTGTACTTATGGCTAGAGTATCTGGTGTATGCACGATTTATTCAATAAAGGAGTATGGTCCTATTTATGCATTAAGAGGCAATAGGATACTCCGTTGATAATGGCAAGTGTATACATAATTGTTGTTCATTTGATAGCATATAGAGTATGCTCTTTTAAAGGGAGTATATAAAATTGTTCGTTTGATATTACAGCATATAGAGTATGGATTATCGTATGCTATTTTAGTGGAGATGCTTTTGATTCAAATATCTTTAGAGTTGTAGCCATTGTATATTTCAAAAATCACAGAACAACGATATTTTAGTGGAGGTGTTTTTTATATGAAATATCTTTACAGTTGTAGCCATTATGTATTTCAAAAATCACATAACAAGAAAGAATCTCATGTGAGGGAGAGGTGTGAGGGTGAGTGCACCTGCTTGTAGGGTTTATTTTCCATATTTTTTATGTGACACTCTTGACTTTTGTGATTTTGGCAGTTGGAAAGCATGTTGATAGATATGTGCTGGGATCATTTTGATCAAAGAAAGAAATTGAATACTGAAAAAGATGTTTCGGTAAGTTAACTCTGTTGTAACTACGATTCATACCGACCATAGCACTACTGAAAATGTGTTTAGGTACATTTAATTCTATGAATTGCTTTACAGGTGAAAATATTTGATGCTACCAAAATTTGTCAGAGAACTAGAAACTTGACTGCAATTGTATCGGATCGTGGAGAGGACATTGTAAAAGGTAAAATCTCCCTGTTATAAATCATACTAGTTGGATGCCCGTGCGTTATCACGGGAAAAAAACTTAGAGGTGGCGCCATCCTGAAGAGATACAATATGGATTTGAATATGGTGCTTATGTTTGTTAGCGGGGGGATTTTTTTACAGCTTTAGCTTACAAATATATATGTTTTCGGCCATTTATGCAAAACAGAAGTGATGCTTGAATAAAATAACTTAGGCTAAAACATTGCAATCACAAGGACACATAATCATGACAATTTTCGAAAAACAATGTATCATCAGAATATCTGATCGTCTTCTTTCGTTTATTTGCCACTATTTCTTCAATTTCTACTTTCTCTTCCTACCCTAGCCTTAGCTTCTCCACATAATAGCTTCGACCATATATGTCCTTTGCACATGGATGTTTTTTCTTTATTCTTAAAATCAATCACCTCATGAAGCATAGGCCTCAACAAAAAAAAACACGTCATCAAGACTACGTCGCGATGTGGTTAGCCTAAAACAAAGTTACGTCGCGAAAATCAACAGAGAGCGTAATCAATTGTTATTAAGGTTAGATGTACAAGAATAGGACCGAAATAACACGCTCCCCCAGCCACAAAGCAGAGTATCTTCCATCAAAAAACAGAGTATCTCCCCTCACTGTAAAAAACAGAGTATTTAACTTTGCTACAAAGCAGCTTGTGAAGCACAGAAAACCAGTCTTAACTTTCAGCCACTGCTTCACCCTCAGTGCAACGTACACCTCCACTCCGCTCACCTGTACCAATGGGGTGTGATCTCTTTGATTTTCATCTCCAGCAAGCACTGCTTAATAACAAAATTATCAATGACCATGTTTTACAGTCTGAAACATAGGCACATAGATGTTAGTATATGTACAACAAAATATAAATAAATGCTCAACATACAGCAAGCCACTGGAGGCATTGCTCCTGAAGGGCATTCACTATTGTATATGTATCATTAGGTTACTACTTAATTGAACAAACTTTCACCCTTTTAATCTATACATTATAAAGCAAGATTTGAAATCGAACAGGAAACAGAGTACTTGGTTTGGTTTCTTTGAGATATAAAACATCAAGCCTCGTATCTAGGACCAACACTGCATACGTGTAAAGGTAGAAATAATTTGTAATCTTTACATCGTAGCCAGAAGGGACAGTTATTGTGCACATGTAAATGTCTGAAGTATGAAGCAACATTAATATGCATGGATAATCACATTGCAAAGACAGCACTTTCTCGCAGATTAAACTATCCTGCAAACCAGCCACCAAATCAATTTAGTATGGACACAAAAAATTACCAAACAACACACTAACCAAGTGAAAGCAATGATCACTTCACATTCTGGGACGGGCTCCTCCTTCGCTTTAGGTGTCATATTTTGCTGACATGCTCTAACACTTACTCGCCTTGCTTGGATTTCTTCTGGTGTACGGCTAGCATATCTTATTGCTGCACATTCACGCTTTCACCCTACAACATTTACGCAAGAAATTAATTAAGTGGGTAAATGAAATTATATAAGCAAACACTTTCGCCTTATAGATTTACCTTTTGAGCTTTCTCCTCGCTCCAAGACCTCGATTGATGTGAGCACACCACTACAAGTAGGAAAAATCACAAGCGCTGATTGTTTTATCACTTCATCATCTGAAGATGAATGACTTAAATTTGTTGCATCGTTGATTCACGTAAACTTGTTCAAACATATGGGATGCCATTGGGGCAAGTTCTGTTGGACTTGTTACTGCCGTCAACCACTGTGTTATTTCAAGTAGGACCACAAATGGTCAGGTACAAAAAGAAATATGCAAGCAGATTGTTTTGCCTTGCGGTAAGGTACAGGATACTCACCTTTTTGTTTTCCTTCAGCACTTTGTTGGCACAAGGGCTGTATCATTTCAGACGTAAGGCCTGCTGCTTTATTGACCATGTAGTTCTTCAGCTTCAGACCTAAATCCGTGGTTTTCTCCAGGAAACTCCTTCTCTTACTGAATGTCTTTTGGACCTGCCATGTAGATTATCGTTTTTTCAGAAATTTCAGTGATTTGGTGAGAACCGAATCCAAGTGTAGTTGGAGCTGATACTGAGTATATATGTGCATATGCCTGGCGAAGTCATGTGATTTTATAAAAAGGGAAATATAAGGAACCTAGCTTGAGGAATTTCTGTTTGACCAACTCCTCTAAAACAAACTGATCCACCTAGAACTATGGTGTAGATGTTTTAATAACAAATAGATCAGCTTGGAGTTCCAAGTACCCAACAATCAGTATACATAAATAACATTAAAATAACAAAAAATACATGTAGTGACCTGTAACTTCCCATTTTGATGTCAACTTCACCAATAAAAGTGGCATCATCATCTAATAGTAGTATGTGCCGGTACTCATCTATTTTGATCATTAGTAATTCTTTGGGCACTAAAAAAACTTCTTTACCAAAAAATTATGGCCAGTATGATATTAATGTCAAATCCTCTAGCAGTAAGTCAGTAACTATGGCAATTCTTCTTGTTCGTAGCCTTCTATAATACTTAAAGTTCCATTCTAGAAGAAGAACCCAAAAAGGAAATTGAAACCAATTATAGATACAGTGGTGTGCTATGGATCCAATGGCTAATGTTGCAAAAATGAAAAACAATGCCTTGGAGTATTTATTGGACATAGAAGACAGTTTGCATACCATTACCATCACATGTCTGCAATCGCACAACTAAGGAGAGCAGGAGACCACTCCATATGGGTGGTTAGTTATCTAAAAAAAAAGATTGCCTAACACATCATACCTATGCCCTTGGCGAAGCATATCAGAAGGCTAAGGCAGCGAAGCCACCTCCTCACACTCTGTTCAATCTGAAGGTGTGAGAGTGTTATGACTGTCATATTAGGGGCTTAGCCCAGTGGGTTGTGGCCCAAGTTATCTTATCGTTATTAGGGGCTTAGCTCGATTATCTTATCGTTTGCTTAGGAGTCAAGTAAACCTCTCTATATACAGAGAGGAGATGTATCAATCTAATCAAGCAAGAAGCAATTATTATTTGCTCGGCTTTCCTTAGGGAGCCGGGAGACCTAAAACCCTAGCCGCCTCCTGCCTTCGCCGCCGCTGCTCCCGTCGCAAGGACGGCGCCACGCCGCCGGCCGCCGCGCACCAGCCCTTGTCCTTCCCCCTCCTTCCCCTACAACCTACGCCCTAGATCCGGTAGGGCCCTAGCTCCTATCACCTTGGTATCAGCTAGCTTGGTTTCGACCATGTCATCACCACCACCAAACCCGCCACTGCCCACCACCACCAACACCGCCGCCGCCACCACCTCCTCCACCGCCGCTGCGTTCTCGCCGAGCGCCACGGCCTTGCTGGCCCTTCCGTCGGCGCCGATCGCCCCCACCCCCGGCACGTTGCCTGGCCAGCCGCCGCCCCCGTCAAGGATTCGCCGCCATCACCATCCACCATGCCGACCTAGTACGCTCCGGAGGCCATGGCCGGTGTCCTTTGCCGGCCGCCCCAGCGCTGTCCTGGCTGCAGTGGCCGGCGCTGGCTTTCACGGCGCCACCCGCGCCTTCTGCGCCCGCCCCAGCGCCGTAGTGGCCGTACTGGCCCGCGTCGGCCCCAGCCGCGTCAACCGTGCCGGACGCGCCGGTACAGCTTCCACCACCGCCGCCCAGCTCCGGACTGGGACAATCCACACCGGGGGGCCTCCCGATCCAGCAGGTCTAGTTTCCACCGTCCCCGATTCCGCCACCGCCAGTTTACACGGAGGCTGGGCACCCATCGGTACCCACACTGCAGTCTGGGGCCTCGTCCGGCTCCGCAGGGGCCTACGACGGCCTCCCCACCGTTGATCGGGCGCCGTCATCATCACTGCTCCGCACCGCCGAACCGGTCGTCCATGGCGCGCCGACCAGACGCCGCCACGGTTCGCCAAGATCTACTTCGCCACTTATGACGGCACGGAGGACCCGCTTAACTAGCTCAACCAATGCGACCAGTTTTTCCGTGGGCAGCGCACGCTCGCGTCGGAGCGCACTTGACTAGCATCCTACCACCTCCGCGGTGCAGCCCAGACATGGTACTATGCCCTCGAGCAGGACGAGGGCGGCATGCCCCCATGGGAGCGCTTCCATGAGTTGTGCCTCCTTCGTTTTGGGCCGCCGATCCGCGGGAGCCACCTGGCCGAGTTGGGCCACCTTCCCTTCACCTCTACGGTGCAAGACTACACCGACCGCTTTCAAGCCCTAGCGTGCCACGCGTCCAGCGTGACGGCTCACCAGCGGGCCGAACTCTTCGTCGGCGGTCTGCCAGATCATCTCCGCGTGGACGTCGAGCTGCAGGGACCCCAGGACCTCCAGACGGCCATGTACTACGCCCGCGCGGTGGCCATGCAGCAGGCATCACCGTCCCAGGCCACTGGGCCGCTACCCGAACCAGATGTTCCTGCGCAGGGTCGGCCTGCTAAGTCTTCCGCGGCACCCCTCGCCGCGACCGCGGCGCGCCCGTTCTGCCGGCTCACCTCGGCCGGGCTACTCGAGCGTCGCCGCCAAGGGTTGTGCTTCACGTCTGCCCGCGGCTCTTCTACCTGGAGGCTGTAGACTACATTGAGGAGGACGCCGCCGACCTGACCGCCCCAGCTGTCGCGAAGGTGTGTGACGCTGGTTGATCACCTCGAGGAGTTCAGCAAGCGCTTCCCCACCTTACAGCTCGAGGACGAGCTGTTTGTGCAGGCGGGGAGAAGTGTTATGAGGCTTAGCCCAGTGGGTTGTGGCCCAAGTTATCTTATCGTTATTAGGGGCTTAGCCCGATTATATTATCGTTTGCTTAGGAGTCAAGTAAACCTCTCTATATAGGGAGAGGAGATGTATCAATCTAATGAAGCAAGAAGCAATCATTATTTGCTCGGCTTCCCTTAGGGAGCCAGGAGACCTAAAACCCTAGCCGCCTCCTGCCTTCGCCGCCGCTGCTCCCGTCACAAGGACGGCGCCACGCCGCCGGCCGCCACGCACCAGCCCTCGTCCTTCCCCCTCCTTCCCCTACAACCTACGCCCTAGATCCGGTAGGGCCCTAGCTTCTATCAGAGAGTGTAACCAGTGTGTTGCTTCTTAGGATGTGGTCCGAGTAGCGTGAGTCTCATCTACCTGCTCACTTAATTTGTAATGGGCTGCAGGAGTAGTTTCTAGACAGTTTGACATAGGCGCGTGGATTTGATGACAGAAAATTTGAATTTGGGAGGCGGCAAGGATGGGCACGTTGAGGTTTGGGAAGTAGAGGCGGTAGCCGAGCATAGCACCAGAACAGGCCATAGAGCGCGTCAGCCAGGAAGGGGAAATAGCAGTAAGGAGCAGCGTGTAGCCGGCGGTGTACTTGCAAAGGTCAGCATCCGAGAAGAAGGGGGAGGTGGCGAGGAGGATGGGGAGGTGCTGCTTGTGGTGGGTGAGCGGTATTCAGCAGCAGGAAAGCGAGGAGGCCGAGGAAGCGTTGGGGCACGGACGGAGCCACCGGCGTACTTGCGGAGGTCGGCGTCGGAGGAGGCTGTGTAGGACGCGTAGGGGGTGGCCAGGAGGAATAGTGTGTGGTGGTGATGCTGGGAGGTGGCACTTCTCTGGCAGAGGAGGTAGGAGAGGCACTGGCGGAGGGATGGCGTCGGCGGCGTGCCTGCCGAGGTCGACAATGGAGGAGACGGGGAAGGTGGTGGATGGTCGTGGTTGGCGGTGGAGCTGAGGAAGGTATGGGAGGCTCCAGGAGCAGACGGCACCCGCGGCGGCCACTGCTCCATATCGGTTCCGACGGTGCCTGTTGGCAGGCTGCTGGTTCTCACGGCTGCTTTTCCCCATTCTTAGGTCGTTGGATAAGGTGGGGCAAGAGATAGGCTAAAAGGGTGACAAGGGCGTTGTCTGCAAATCTGTACAGAGTGGTGGGTGTCTTTTCGTAAAAATGCCACTGATTGCTTCATGTGCGTTAGATATAGATCGAACGATCCTAAATGCAAGATGGCAGGCACACCATCATCACCAACTGTGGTTTTTATAGGAGTAGAGATTTCTGCAGGTCAAAGTGTGATGTTTTTATTTGTGTAGGTGCTTACCCTATCATGGGTGAAGAAGCCATGTCAGTCTTATGATTCTTGATCCTTGAGCTGGGCCTGAGGTAAATATCTTCCATTTTAAAATAGTTTACATTTAGCACGTTTTAACTCAAATTCGAAGGTCGTAGAGAAAATTGTCAGGTTGTGGTAAACAACTTCATGAAGAAGCCAATTGTTATTTCTCTTATCTCATTTTGTTTGCATTGCAAACAACACACTATTTTGGCCAGCCTTTAGCTAGCAATTTAACCATTGACCGATCTCCCAAGGGTTTATCTAACTGAACCTTGTGTTTTTTTATTTGTGTAGGCACCTGCCCACTGCTGGCCTTCATGGATGAGTAAACCGAATTAACCATGCATGCTCATTGCAAATTCATTTTCGGCATAATGTTTTCGTTGTGTATTCTTGGAAAAAAACTTCAAATTATGGGTGCCTTTGGACCATAGAAGCAGCTTAAGTTTAGAGCATAACCTGCATGTTAGAGCAGAACTTATTATTGGCTACTACTTATTTCGAGTCTCGTGAAACTCACATCATGCCTGTGTGCAAGTGTAGCAGCCATAGATGATGAATTTAACTCGGCAATTATGCTGGAGTGTAAAGTTTGGACCGTAGAAGCAACATATGTAGCTTAGAGCAGAATGTTATTGGCTACTAATCTCTACTATTAAAGCGCAACCTGCAGTCGTCGTGATGGTTCGACAAATCCCACCACCCCTCGACCGCATCCTGTCACTCATTAACTCGGCCCATAAACGAGATCCGTCGCCAACTCAGCCCACGATCACGCACCAGCCAGAGAAAAACAGTTGCGACTCAATCCACGAACCACGTCCACTCCACGCATTGACCAAAAAAGACGTCCATGCCCAAACCAAAGAAAAAAAGTCCGAGCCAAACCAAAACAGAAAAACAAGTGTGAGGGCTCCATCGAGCCCTGAACGCACGTCGCCAGAAACGCCAGTTCCTCCTCTCGATGGACGTATAGTCACCGTCCGGCCACATCCGCCGGAACCAGTCCGGCCACATCGCTCTCACGACAGATTGTCACGACCGCGCGGTGGAGGAGTTCCGCCGCCGACGAACTACAGCTCGAATTCGAGAGAGAGAGGAAGAAGAAGGGGATCCGGTGTAGGAGACGAAGGCAGGAGGATAAGATAGAATGAGTGGCATAGTTTGAATTACAGAAATCTCTTCGTACCGTTCTCTCCCTCGCCCGCCTGCTTATAACCCGTAGGATACATGGGCCTACTTGCTACGACCCTCTGGCCCATTATCGCCGAGACCCTTAGGCCCATTACACGTTTAAACCTCCCGCTTCAACATTACGCCTTCTCCTCGTCTGCTTCCCGCTTCCCTCGTCTTGCTCGCGTCTTTGACATCTGTAAGGTACTTACAATACGTCCCCCTGAAGAACCAGCATGTCCCCAGGCTGGTGCATCTGGGTAGCGTTGCTTGAGTACTTGGGAATCTTCCCAGGTTGCTGACGCCGCAGGAATGGACGACCACTTTACAAGTATATGTAGATAAGATGCATTGCCCTTTTTGACCAGTCGACGATCCAGAATCTCCTCAGGTTTCACACCAGGTACTGACAGATCGAGCGGAACCGGAAGGGTAGTAAACACCGGGGTATGATCCGGCACATGGCCCTTGAGTTGAGACACATGAAACACAGGGTGGACCATACTGCCCCGAGGTAACTCTAGTTTGTAGGCTGCATTTCCCACTTTTTCCAAGACCTTGAAAGGGCCAAAATATTTAAGAGCAAGCTTGGGACAAGGACGGTTGACCACAGAGGACTGAGCATATGGCTGGAGGCGCAGGTAAACCATTTCTCCTTCAGCAAACTGGCGATCAGATCGTTTCTTGTCCGCGAAATGCTTGTACTTGCATTGCGCTCGAGCGAGATGATCCTTGAGCAGAGCTGTATGCTCTGACTGGGAGGCCAACCAGGTCTGAACGTCAGAGTTCAGAGAAGTGGACTGACCTGCTAACTGTCCCACATTTGGATCTTGCCCATACAGTGCTTTGTATGGGGTGCAGCCCAGTGAGGAGTGGTACGTAGAGTTATACCAAAACTCTGCCTGAGGTAACCACGCTGCCCACTTTGTTGGAGAATCGTGTACTGCACGACGCAAGTACATCTCCAGGCATTGATTCACACGTTCAGTCTGGCCGTCAGTTTGTGGGTGATACACCGTGCTCATCTGCAGTTCTGTGCCCCACACTCTGAACAATTCTCGCCAGAAAGCACTCGTGAAGATTTTGTCCCTGTCTGACACAATTGTCAATGGTAATCCGTGCAATTTCACTATGTTATTCAGAAATACCTTTGCAACCGATGCCGCTGTAAACGGATGTTTCAGAGCCAAAAAATGACTTACTTTAGTCAAGCGGTCCACTACCACCAAAATAGCACTGAATCCTTCAGACTTAGGCAGTCCCTCAACAAAATCCATGCTAATTGACTGCCAGGGTCGATCTGGCACGGGTAAAGGTTGCAACAGGCCAGGTGTTTTGCACAGTTCATGTTTTGCCTGTTGACATGTGTTGCACTGCTTTACAAAATTTTCCACATCTGTTTTCATACCAGTCCAACTAAACAACTGCTTAACCCTGTGGTAAGTAGGCAATATGCCAGAGTGGCCCCCTACAGGTGTTGAATGAAAAGCTTGAATGAGTTTTGTCTGTAAGCCAGTGTTAGCACCAATCCAAATTTTATCCCCATGTTTAATCAGACCATCCTGCAACTGAAACCCAGGACAGGCCTTGCTGTCTACTGCCAATTTTTGCAACATCCCTTGAGCAGTAGAGTCCACCGAGTATGAGTTTAAAACCTCTTGTATCCAAACATCTTTGCTGGTGGATATAGCCTGGATAGGAAACAAGTGAGCCACCCTGGACAGTGCATCTGCTACAGTATTCTCCACTCCTTTCTTGTACTGTATAGAGAATTGTAGCCCAACTAGTTTTGTCATTGCTTTCCTCTGCAAATCTGAAGTTAGAAGTTGGTCTCCTAAGTGACACAAGCTTTGATGATCAGTTTTAATAACAAAAGGGGCTCTGGCCAAGTAAGATCTCCATCTGTCTACTGCCATCATGATTGCTAGGAACTCCTTCTCATAGATGCACAACTTTTGGCTAGTAACTCCAAGTGCCTTGCTATAATAAGCAATTGGATGCCCTTCTTGAGAGAGTACATCTCCTACTCCAGTGTTACAGGCATCTGTTTCCACAGTGAAAGTTTTCTCAAAGTTAGGT
The DNA here is from genome assembly GCF_018294505.1 of Triticum aestivum. Classification (NCBI taxonomy): domain Eukaryota; kingdom Viridiplantae; phylum Streptophyta; class Magnoliopsida; order Poales; family Poaceae; genus Triticum; species Triticum aestivum. The sequence continues at coordinate 8,148,977 of NC_057807.1, forward strand.
AGAGCTAGCACAGGAGTAGTGGCCATAGCTTGCTTCAAGTGTTGAAAAGCTTCCTGAGCTGTGCCAGACCATTGGAAAGCTTGTTTTTTAAGTAGGACAGTCAAGGGTTTAGCCAGCAAACCATAATTTCTCACAAATTTTCTGTAATACCCCGTGAGTCCCAGAAATCCTCTTAATTCAGTAACATTGGTAGGCACTGGCCAGTTGACCATAGCTTCTGTCTTTGAAGGATCAGTAGCCACTCCCTTGTTAGAAATTATGTGGCCCAAATATTCCATAGTTTGTTGAGCAAACACACACTTACTCTGCTTCACATGTAACTTGTTCTCTGCTAGGATTTCAAATACAGATTTCAGATGCTGTATATGATCTTCCAAGGAAAAACTAAACACCAAGATATCATCCATGAATACCAAGACATATTTTCTGTTTGGTCCAGCCATAAACACATTCATATTGCATTGGAATGTCCCTGGTGCAGTAGCCAATCCAAAAGGAACCACTCTGAATTGAAACTGACCATGGTGTGTTTTAAATGTTGTTTTATGCTCATCCTCCTCTCTCATTCTAATTTGATGATATCCAGCTTTTAAATCCAGTTTTGAAAACCATTTGGCCCCTCCCAACTCATCCAACAGTTCATCAATTACTAGCAATGGAAACTTGCTTTGTATGGTGATATCATTTAATCTTCTGTAATCTACACAGAATCTCCAAGTGCCATCCTTCTTTTTGACCAACAAAACAAGAGAAGCAAAGGGACTAATGCTAGGTGTAATCAAACCAGCTTTCAACATTTCAGCAACTTGTCTTTCTATCTCATCTTTTTGTTGTGGAGAGTACTTGTAAGGCCTGCAATTGACTGGAATAGCTCCAGGAACCAGGTGAATTGCATGATCCAATGGCCTGTGAGGAGGCAATGTTTTAGGATCTGTGAAAACTATAGTGTGCTTGTCAATCAACTCTTGCACATCAGGAGGGACTGGTGTTTCCGGTGCCATAACAATCCTGTTTAATACAGCAGTGGCCCAAACTTCATTTCCCTTTTCCCACTTCATTAACTGTTCCACTGATACTTCCTCAATTACAGTGGGGGAGACAGGCAACACTCCTTGCAGTTTAACCTCCTGCCCTGCATACTGGAACTAAATCCACTTTTCTACCCAGTGACACTGCATAATTCCCCACTGTTCAAGCCAGTCCATGCCCAAAATTATATCATCCCTCCTAAAGGAAGTACATGCATGGCATTTGTAACATTGTGCCCTTGTATCCACCAAGTTAACTGGGAAACCACCTCAGTGCATTGGACAACTTCTCCATTTGCCACTTTTACTTTCATTGGCTGTGACAATTGATCAGCAGTAACAGAGATCCTGCTCAAAAGTGCCTGGTCCACAAAAGTATGTGTGCTCCCTGAGTCCACTAAAATGAGGACCACTTGGTTTCCAACTAGAGCCCTCAGTTGTATGGTCCTGGGATGAACTACTCCAGACAGTGCAGTAACTGAAATGGTGGCACAATCTGCTGTAGACCGGTCAACCAGAGTGTCTAGCAGAGCATCTGATAATATTTCATTCCGTACTATGGCTTCAACTGCCTTTAACTGAGCTCCAGCAGCAGGTGCCTAACTGCAGGCATGTCCAGGTGCAAACTTCTCTCCACATTTGTAACAAAGGCCATTAGCACGTCTGTATTCCTTCAACTGTTTTGCCTTCCATAATTCCCCCAGAGCCAATGCAGGTCGACTGTCCATCTTGGTGAAAGAAGTTTTTGTATAGTTGGACTTGATAGATTTCTGTTGCAAGAGTCCTTCCTGAACAGCAACAAACACTGCTGCCGATTGCACACAGGATGGTATCTGTAGTTCCACAGTTGCTCGGAGTTCAGGCTTAAGACCCATAATGAAACATGTTACTAAGAACATGTCACTGAGGGCTGGTTCATACAACCTGATGGTGTACACCAGCTGCAGAAAGTGTTGTTTGTATTCCTCCACTGACTCAAGTTGCTTTAAGGACATGAGCTCCTTCATCTTCTGTATATACATTAACGTCAAATTCTTGCACTATCGCTGCACAGAACTGAGGCCAGGTGTGATAGATACTCGTTTGTTTGAACGCCTAGTACCAATGAGCTGCATTATCTGTCAGGTACAGAGATGCTGAAGTAACCTTGAAACTGTCAGGTATATTGTACAACTTGAAAAATGCCTCGCACTTATCTAGCCAGATCCGAACATCACTGCCATCAAATCGAGGAAAATCCATCTTGGGCATCCACTGTCGTTTGCCTGAATTTTCCTCCTGACCCGACTACACCACTTGCTGCTGAACAGGTAAACAGTGCGATACCTGAACTGGACGCGGTGGTGCGGAGGTGGAAATTGATGGCCCTGCTCCCAGTATGCCATCCGAAACTTCTGATGCAGTCGGCGACGAGCTCTCTGGTCCCTCCGGCGGCTTCCCTTCGTCGCCACGTGGAACTGGCTCTGCTGAACCTGACCCAGCGTGTCGCACGATAGATCCACTTTCACCTGCACCTGATCAAGGCGCGCGGACTGCTCTGACAGCTTGGCGTCGAGGGCCTCCAGCTATGCGGAAATCCCGTTGACCACCTCGAGCTTGCGCTGCGCCGCCCGTATCTCGGCGAGTTCCCACAGCATCCGCTCCTAAAACGCCTCCATCTCCTCCGTGAGGAAGCGTGTCTGCGGATTCGGCTTAAACGTCGTCGTGGTCGCTGATTCCCTCAAATCAACCCACCTCAGGTCCGGATTTATGCAGATCAAGCTCGAGGGCGATCCACTACCTTCGCCTCGGATTTGCCGGGTACGATTCGAGAGAAATTTTTTTGCAGGCGCACAGCGGAGCGAGAGGAGAGGCTCTGATACCAGATTGTCATGACCGCGCGGTGGAGGAGTTCCGCCAGCGACGAACTACAGCTCGAATTCAATAGAGAGAGGAAGAAGAAGGGGATCCGGGGTAGGAGACGAAGGCAGGAGGATAAGATAGAATGAGTGGCGTAGTTGGAATTACAGAAATCTCTTCGTACCGTTCTCTCCCTCGCCCGCCTGCTTATAACCCGCAGGATACATGGGCCTACTTGCTACGGCCCTCTGGCCCATTATCGCCGAGACCCTTAGGCCCATTACACATTTAAACCTCCCGCTTCAACATTACGCCTTCTCCTTGTCTGCTTCCCGCTTCCCTCGTCTTGCTCGCGTCTTTGACATCTGTAAGGTACTTACACAGAACCAACAACCTGTGTTGTTGCCGGAACAAGCAACCTCTGCTCCCGTCTCATGCTGCAGCCTCTACTGCCGCCGGAACTAGCACCTCTGCTCCCGTCTCATGGTGTTGCTCGACAGGGCCGCCAGAACCAGCCACCTCCGCGCGCCGGCTGTTGCTGCACCCATCTCCAGACGCCGTAGGTACATCCTCCTGCCACCATCTTCACAGTTCCCTAGGTTTACCATCCTCAGTTGGTTCCTACAAAAATAAAATGCATTCATGCATTCATGATGTCAAAGCAAATTACCTACATTACAAAGATACTTAAACGATGCAGGATTTTAAGCTATGTACCAGCTACCTGAAAATCATAAATTTCAATGAAGAATACACCCATTAGGTTCTAGGAATTAATATGTTTCATAATCAAGGACGAATAGGCAAGTTCTGATGTCTTTCCAGCAAGTACACCCAATGCAAACAACTTATTCCCCCAATCTGTATTTGGTGCCCAATACAAACTGAGACATGCAGAACAATCTTTGACATCGGGATAGTGTATCAATACATCATATAATTTGCTGACATAGAGTATTGAACAAAACATCATGTAATTCGCAATGTGTACACCACACTTGGTCATGAGTGTGTTGCGATAGGTATCATCTTATATACCTAAAAATTAAACAAATTTGAGGCGACTCATACTCAAATTTCAGGGTAATATATTTATCGTCATGGTTCATTCTAAAACATGGGTATCATTACTTATTTTCATGACCACATAACTAATATTTCCACTTCTGAAGATAGATAATTGTGCAACTCCATTATAAATGCTCACACTCACGATACCCTCAAGCCTAGAATCCTACTGTGATAAAAAATGAACATGACCCAGAAGATAAATAAACTTGAACAAATTCACCAGTGATCCTTGAAGGGGTTGTGCAGTCAGGGTTGTGCTCTTCGCTCCGCTACGAGAGAATGGCAACACCTACACCTCAAGCTGAACCTGAAATGCAGCACCAGGCCGGAATTTATGATGTAATATAAATTATGTTGCTTCCATCCTAAACGGCTGCCAGCTAACATGATCAACATTGCAGCTCACAGCTTGTGCAAAAAATAATCAAAATACAGCAACCTAGGTTCAAGTATATAAACCTGCAGACTAACCTAATCATTTGCGTTTTCCGGATTGACATAGAGAGGCATGTATTACCTCCACTTGTGGCAATGAAGCAATGGCTCTAATGGTAACCACAAGTAAAAGGAAGAAATTTTTACATAACTCTCAGTTCAAATTCTCGTACCACAAGTGTATTTTGTTCCCATTTTCTGAATCTACAATTTTTGGTACATATGTGAGTGCACAGTACAGTCCTTGGCTTGAAATTATTAGGTCAGTTTGGTAAGATACACCAAAAAAGAGTTTCCACTGAATTGTGTAATCAAAAGAGGGGAATGAGGGGCAACATAAAATGGATGGCGGAAAGAAGATTATTCGGTACATGTGAACAAAGAGTCGAGGTCCAGCCACACAACTTGTAAATTCCTATATGAACAATTACAATCATAAGAAAATAAAAATAGTACCTCCTTTTGCTGAAGTCCTTTTTTCAGATCTTGCAGCTCCATATCCAGTTTTTCATGTATGGATGAGTGTTCTCTTTCCTTTTCTCCTTTGTTAACTTCATCTGAAAAAGAAGAGTGCTTATTGGAGAAAGTGTCATGAACACATGATATTGTTTCAGTAACTTACTTGCATTTTGTTCCCGTACTTAAGCATCCATTACAGTAAACATCTAATCATTTTTCTAATGCAAAATAATGCAGGTAATAAGAACATAAAGCTTCTATAGGACATAGAGATGTCACATGACAGAGGGCATCTGTATGATAAAGGGAAAAGAGGTATGTGCATACCACTCACATGTCTCGACATAAGGTCTTCAATAAGCTTTCAGAGCTTAGCCTACCTTCATTTTTATCAGTTGTTGATTATGAGAGGAGACCAAGATCACAACCCACCAATACACCCCGGCCACCATCTAGTTTCTTCATACGCGAACAAACGGACACCACTAACTATAGTGTTTCGTCTTCTCATGATGATGAGAATGTGTGCACACATGTGGCTATATTGGTTCCCATAGCCGACAATCTAACAGCCTTTCAGCCAGTACAACATGTGCAAACGTCAATCGGTATCGACCTTACACATGAAAATATTTCAGCTTGCATTTATACATTTGTTAACCTAAGTGGTCCACAAAATGGTTCTTCAGGAAGTCACTCTCGTGAAGCCACTTACTATGATCACCGTGTATCACTTCAAGGAACACAGAGCAGCATTCAGCATAATATTGGTTCAGATATAGCGGTTCGACTCAACACCTCACACACTGGTCCTGAACACATTGCTTCAAACGCAATCATTACATCAGACAAAAAACAGAAAAGGCGAGAACAATACATAGCACGGCGGGATAGATTAACACCTGAAGAGAAGGAGAAAATCAATGCACACCGCAGAGCAGCTAGGAAGAAGAAAACAGATGAGGAGAGGAATGCATGTCAAAGAGAAGCCAGGCAATGGATGACACCAGAGGAGAAGCAAAAAAGTAACACCCTTAGAAGGGCGGACTACCAAAATATGATGGTTGAGGACAAGCAAGAGAGGAATAGCTGCAGAAGGGCGTCCTACCAAAATATGCCGGTCGAGGGGAAGCAAGAGACAAACGCCCGCCGAAGAGCACGTGTGCAAAACATACCACCCAAGGAGAAACAGAAGATGCTAGCTCAACGCAACGCAATACTCGCGGCTAGGCGCAACATCCCTTGCGCTGAATCCATCGCAATGCCGCGCCCAGATGCTGCTACCTTAGCTACGCCCAACCTGATGTCAACCACTCATGCCAGAGACCCCGCCGCTTCAACTCCTTCCCCCCAGTTAG
>NC_057807.1:8166331-8167828 GCF_018294505.1 Triticum aestivum
CCAGTGACACTGCATAATTCCCCACTGTTCAAGCCAGTCCATGCCCAAAATTATATCATCCCTCCTAAAGGAAGTACATGCATGGCATTTGTAACATTGTGCCCTTGTATCCACCAAGTTAACTGGGAAACCACCTCAGTGCATTGGACAACTTCTCCATTTGCCACTTTTACTTTCATTGGCTGTGACAATTGATCAGCAGTAACAGAGATCCTGCTCAAAAGTGCCTGGTCCACAAAAGTATGTGTGCTCCCTGAGTCCACTAAAATGAGGACCACTTGGTTTCCAACTAGAGCCCTCAGTTGTATGGTCCTGGGATGAACTACTCCAGACAGTGCAGTAACTGAAATGGTGGCACAATCTGCTGTAGACCGGTCAACCAGAGTGTCTAGCAGAGCATCTGATAATATTTCATTCCGTACTATGGCTTCAACTGCCTTTAACTGAGCTCCAGCAGCAGGTGCCTAACTGCAGGCATGTCCAGGTGCAAACTTCTCTCCACATTTGTAACAAAGGCCATTAGCACGTCTGTATTCCTTCAACTGTTTTGCCTTCCATAATTCCCCCAGAGCCAATGCAGGTCGACTGTCCATCTTGGTGAAAGAAGTTTTTGTATAGTTGGACTTGATAGATTTCTGTTGCAAGAGTCCTTCCTGAACAGCAACAAACACTGCTGCCGATTGCACACAGGATGGTATCTGTAGTTCCACAGTTGCTCGGAGTTCAGGCTTAAGACCCATAATGAAACATGTTACTAAGAACATGTCACTGAGGGCTGGTTCATACAACCTGATGGTGTACACCAGCTGCAGAAAGTGTTGTTTGTATTCCTCCACTGACTCAAGTTGCTTTAAGGACATGAGCTCCTTCATCTTCTGTATGTATACATTAACGTCAAATTCTTGCACTATTGCTGCACAGAACTGAGGCCAGGTGTGATAGATACTCGTTTGTTTGAACGCCTAGTACCAATGAGCTGCATTATTTGTCAGGTACAGAGATGCTGAAGTAACCTTGAAACTGTCAGGTATATTGTACAACTTAAAAAATGCCTCGCACTTATCTAGCCAGATCTGAACATCACTGCCATCAAATCGAGGAAAATCCATCTTGGGCATCCACTGTCGTTTGCCTGAATTTTCCTCCTGACCCGACTACACCACTTGCTGCTGAACAGGTAAACAGTGCGATACCTGAACTGGACGCGGTGGTGCGGAGGTGGAAATTGATGGCCCTGCTCCCAGTATGCCATCCGAAACTTCTGATGCAGTCGGCGACGAGCTCTCTGGTCCCTCCGGCGGCTTCCCTTCGTCGCCACGTGGAACTGGCTCTGCTGAACCTGACCCAGCGTGTCGCACGATAGATCCACTTTCACCTGCACCTGATCAAGGCGCGCGGACTGCTCTGACAGCTTGGCGTCGAGGGCCTCCAGCTATGCGGAAATCCCGTTGACCACCTCGAGCTTGCGCTGCGCCGCCCGTATCTCGGCGAGTTCCC
>NC_057807.1:8169801-8170666 GCF_018294505.1 Triticum aestivum
AGTGTTTCGTCTTCTCATGATGATGAGAATGTGTGCACACATGTGGCTATATTGGTTCCCATAGCCGACAATCTAACAGCCTTTCAGCCAGTACAACATGTGCAAACGTCAATCGGTATCGACCTTACACATGAAAATATTTCAGCTTGCATTTATACATTTGTTAACCTAAGTGGTCCACAAAATGGTTCTTCAGGAAGTCACTCTCGTGAAGCCACTTACTATGATCACCGTGTATCACTTCAAGGAACACAGAGCAGCATTCAGCATAATATTGGTTCAGATATAGCGGTTCGACTCAACACCTCACACACTGGTCCTGAACACATTGCTTCAAACGCAATCATTACATCAGACAAAAAACAGAAAAGGCGAGAACAATACATAGCACGGCGGGATAGATTAACACCTGAAGAGAAGGAGAAAATCAATGCACACCGCAGAGCAGCTAGGAAGAAGAAAACAGATGAGGAGAGGAATGCATGTCAAAGAGAAGCCAGGCAATGGATGACACCAGAGGAGAAGCAAAAAAGTAACACCCTTAGAAGGGCGGACTACCAAAATATGATGGTTGAGGACAAGCAAGAGAGGAATAGCTGCAGAAGGGCGTCCTACCAAAATATGCCGGTCGAGGGGAAGCAAGAGACAAACGCCCGCCGAAGAGCACGTGTGCAAAACATACCACCCAAGGAGAAACAGAAGATGCTAGCTCAACGCAACGCAATACTCGCGGCTAGGCGCAACATCCCTTGCGCTGAATCCATCGCAATGCCGCGCCCAGATGCTGCTACCTTAGCTACGCCCAACCTGATGTCAACCACTCATGCCAGAGACCCCGCCGCTTCAACTCCTTCCCCCCAGTTAG
>NC_057807.1:8172928-8174212 GCF_018294505.1 Triticum aestivum
GTCTTTTACTCCCCTCCCAGTGACCACTCACACTAAACCATTACTTACCAGCTCAACAATGTTGCAGTTGAAATGGACGCCTTCCTTAGCGGCATCATGGACGATAATGGACTTTCCGATGACCTCATGGATGATGAGTACTACCTATTTGCCGATCAAGGTACTCCCAGGCGCCTTTCGCTACTCGTCCCTCTATACTATTGATTTATGTTCTGCATCCTATCGTGACATGTTATGTCTCGACAATGCTTGCAGGATCCGACGCTGATAACACTAACATCGATGAGCCTGTAGACTCCAACACGGGATCTATCGAGCTTGATCCTTTCGACTATGTGTACTCGAACATCCCAGACAGCACGCACATCCTGAAGCACGCGGTGAACTACAACCATTGCAAGGCCAAGAAGTTCCAGTACGAGATTGACGGCTTCTGCTGTCGAAACGGGGAGATTAAGCTGGCTGAACCGGAGCCTATCCCAGAGCTGATGAGGTTATGGTCTAGCGCGGATGGAGACTCTCGGCATTTCCTGGACAGCATTCGGTTCTTCACGGCCACTTCTCCTTCACTACCCTTGGTGTCAACCTAGACAACAACTACACAAACATGAAGTCGGGAGTGTACACGTTTCGGGCACATGGCACTATGTACCACAAGGTGCACTCGTTCGGTCCAACATCTCGTCCTGATCATCTGCAGTTGTACTTCTATGACGACGACCCAAACTTAAGCCATCGCAAGGAGGCCACCAAGCAATTGGACCAGCGTGTTGTCAGCAAGTTAGTGGACATCCTCAGGGAAAACCCCTACTCCCAGCAGTTTAGGAGTTTGGGTGCCCACAAGGAAAACCTCGAGGAGTACCGGATAGACCTCAACATTGACCAGAAGCTAGATCAACGGAGATATAACAGACCGGTGTCATCTGAGGTGGCTGCGATTTGGGTCGAGGGAAGTGATCTAGCAAACAGGTTCAACCGCAGCATTACACTCTATGGGGACAACAACGAGAAGCATAGTATACATGCTACAGAAGGTTGCTATGACCCGCTGTCGTATCCCCTCTTTTTCCCAAGGGGGGAGCTTGGTTGGCATCGAAATATCCCTAAGCACAATGTCCCTTGGGAACTTGCACAACAACCAAGAGGAAACCGCGATAACGATTCAGGTTCGCCTATTTGGTATGCTTATATGCAAAAAATAACATTGTCTATCCTTTCCATATGGTACCTAACCTTCTTCTTTCACATCTTTCCATAGAGGGAAACAGTCGGTTGTGTGTCTCT
>NC_057807.1:8175425-8180545 GCF_018294505.1 Triticum aestivum
AGCTTCAATCAGCATCGACCAGCCTGACAGCAACGGGGTTGTAGATGAGATTAAAAGGTACATTGATGCGAGATGGGTTACTCCACCGGAGGCGATGTGGAGGATATTCGGCTTCAACCTTTCTGAGAGTTCCCCATCGGTCCTACAGTTGCCGCTTCATCTCCCTAATATGCATAGTGTCACGTTCAAAGCACAAGAGGACCTGACCGATGTCGTCGCCTGTGATAATGCATCTAAGTCAATGCTGACGGAGTATTTCCTCGCTAATCAGAAGCACGAGTGGGCTTGGGATATCCTTTACAAGGACTTCCCGGGAAGTTTCACATGGCAGAGACAGAAGTACTGGAGGCCGAGAGAAAAGCGGCACCAAGTTGGTCGAATCATGTCAGCCCATCTGGCCGAGGGGGAGCGGTACTTTCTGCGAGTGCTGTTGGGGAACGTTGCATAAAATAAAAAAATTCCTACGTTCACCAAGATCAATCTATGAGTTCATCTAACAACGAGAGAGAGAGATGCATCTACATACCCTTGTAGATCGCGTGCGGAAGCATTCAAGAGAATGGGGTTGAGGGAGTTGTATTCGTTGTGATCCAAGTCACCGGAGATCCTAGCGCCGAACGGACGACACCTCCGCGTTCAACACACGTACGGTCAGCGTGATGTCTCCTCCTTTTTGATCCAGCAAGGGGGAAAGGAGAGGTTTATGAAGATCCAGCAGCACGACGGCGTGGTGGTGGATGCAGCAGGGTTCCGACAGAGCTTCGCCGAGCTTCTGCGACAGGAGGAAGTGTAGTTGGAGCTGATACTGAGTATATATGTGCATATGCCTGGCGAAGTCATGTGATTTTATAAAAAGGGAAATATAAGGAACCTAGCTTGAGGAATTTCTGTTTGACCAACTCCTCTAAAACAAACTGATCCACCTAGAACTATGGTGCAGATGTTTTAATAACAAATAGATCAGCTTGGAGTTCCAAGTACCCAACAATCAGTATACATAAATAACATTAAAATAACAAAAAATACATGTAGTGACCTGTAACTTCCCATTTTGATATCAACTTCACCAATAAAAGTGGCATCATCATCTAATAGTAGTATGTGCTGGTACTCATCTATTTTGATCATTAGTAATTCTTTGGGCACTAAAAAAACTTCTTTACCAAAAAATTATGGCAAGTATGATATTGATGTCAAATCCTCTAGCAGTAAGTCAGTAACTATGGCAATTCTTCTTGTTCGTAGCCTTCTATAATACTTAAAGTTCCATTCTAGAAGAAGAACCCAAAAAGGAAATTGAAACCAATTATAGATACAGTGGTGTGCTATGGATCAAATGGCTAATGTTGCAAAAATGAAAAACAATGCCTTGGAGTATTTATTGGACATAGAAGACAGTTTGCATACCATTACCATCACATGTCTGCAATCGCACAACTAAGGAGAGCATGAGACCACTCCATATGGGTGGTTAGTTATCTAAAAAAAAGATTGCCTAACACATCATACCTATGCCCTTGGCGAAGCATATCAGAAGGCTAAGGCAGCGAAGCCACCTCCTCACACTCTGTTCAATCTGAAGGTGTGAGAGTGTTATGACCGTCATATTAGGGGCTTAGCCAGTGGGTTGTGGCCCAAGTTATCTTATCGTTATTAGGGGCTTAGCTCGATTATCTTATCGTTTGCTTAGGAGTCAAGTAAACCTCTCTATATACAGAGAGGAGATGTATCAATCTAATCAAGCAAGAAGCAATTATTATTTGCTCGGCTTTCCTTAGGGAGACGGGAGACCTAAAACCCTAGCCGCCTCCTGCCTTCGCCGCCGCTGCTCCCGTCGCAAGGACGGCGCCACGCCGCCGGCCGCCGCGCACCAGCCCTCGTCCTTCCCCCTCCTTCCCCTACAACCTACGCCCTAGATCCGGTAGGGCCCTAGCTCCTATCACCTTGGTATCAGCTAGCTTGGTTTCGACCATGTCATCACCACCACCAAACCCGCCACTGCCCACCACCACCAACACCGCCGCTGCCACCACCTCCTCCACCGCCGCTGCGTTCTTGCCGAGCGCCACGGCCTTGCTGGCCCTTTCGTCGGCGCCGATCGCCCCCACCCCCGGCACGTTGCCTGGCCAGCCGCCGCCCCCGTCAAGGATTCGCCGCCATCACTGTCCACCATGCCGACCTAGTACGCTCCGGAGGCCATGGCCGGTGTCCTTTGCCGGCCGCCCCAGCGCTGTCCTGGCTGCAGTGGCCGGCGCTGGCTTTCACGGCGCCACCCGCGCCTTCTGCGCCCGCCCCAGCGCCGTAGTGGCCGTACTGGCCCGCGTCGGCCCCAGCCGCGTCAACCGTGCCGGACGCGCCGGTACAGCTTCCACCACCGCCGCCCAGCCCCGGACTGGGACAATCCACACCGGGGGGCCTCCCGATCCAGCAGGTCTAGTTTCCACCGTCCCCGATTCCGCCACCGCCAGTTTACACGGAGGCTGGGCACCCATCGGTACCCACACTGCAGTCTGGGGCCTCATCCGGCTCCGCGGGGGCCTACGACGGCCTCCCCACCGTTGATCGGGCGCCGTCATCATCACTGCTCCGCACCGCCGAACCGGTCGTCCATGGCGCGCCGACCAGACGCCGCCACGGTTCGCCAAGATCTACTTCGCCACTTATGATGGCACGGAGGACCCGCTTAACTAGCTCAACCAATGCGACCAGTTTTTCCGTGGGCAGCGCACGCTCGCGTCGGAGCGCACTTGACTAGCATCCTACCACCTCCGCGGTGCAGCCCAGACATGGTACTATGCCCTCGAGCAGGACGAGGGCGGCATGCCCCCATGGGAGCGCTTCCATGAGTTGTGCCTCCTTCGTTTTGGGCCGCCGATCCGCGGGAGCCACCTGGCCGAGTTGGGCCACCTTCCCTTCACCTCTACGGTGCAAGACTACACCGACCGCTTTCAAGCCCTAGCGTCCCACGCGTCCAGCGTGACGGCTCACCAGCAGGCCGAACTCTTCGTCGGCGGTCTGCCAGATCATCTCCGCGTGGACGTCGAGCTGCAGGGACCCCAGGACCTCCAGACGGCCATGTACTACGCCCGCGCGGTGGCCATGCAGCAGGCATCACCGTCCCAGGCCACTGGGCCGCTACCCGAACCAGATGTTCCTGCGCAGGGTCGGCCTGCTAAGTCTTCCGCGTCACCCCTCGCCGCGACCGCGGCGCGCCCGTTCTGCCGGCTCACCTCGGCCGGGCTACTCGAGCGTCGCCGCCAAGGGTTGTGCTTCACGTCTGCCCGCGGCTCTTCTACCTGGAGGCTGTAGACTACATTGAGGAGGACGCCGTCGCCGCCGACCTGACCGCCCCAGCTGTCGCGAAGGTGTGTGACGCTGGTTGATCACCTCGAGGAGTTCAGCAAGCGCTTCCCCACCTTACAGCTCGAGGACGAGCTGTTTGTGCAGGCGGGGAGAAGTGTTATGAGGCTTAGCCCAGTGGGTTGTGGCCCAAGTTATCTTATCGTTATTAGGGGCTTAGCCCGATTATATTATCGTTTGCTTAGGAGTCAAGTAAACCTCTCTATATAGGGAGAGGAGATGTATCAATCTAATGAAGCAAGAAGCAATCATTATTTGCTCGGCTTCCCTTAGGGAGCCAGGAGACCTAAAACCCTAGCCGCCTCCTGCCTTCGCCGCCGCTGCTCCCGTCACAAGGACGGCGCCACGCCGCCGGCCGCCACGCACCAGCCCTCGTCCTTCCCCCTCCTTCCCCTACAACCTACGCCCTAGATCCGGTAGGGCCCTAGCTTCTATCAGAGAGTGTAACCAGTGTGTTGCTTCTTAGGATGTGGTCCGAGTAGCGTGAGTCTCATCTACCTGCTCACTTAATTTGTAATGGGCTGCAGGAGTAGTTTCTAGACAGTTCGACATAGGCGCGTGGATTTGATGACAGAAAATTTGAATTTGGGAGGCGGCAAGGATGGGCACGTTGAGGTTTGGGAAGTAGAGGCGGTAGCCGAGCATAGCACCAGAACAGGCCATAGAGCGCGTCAGCCAGGAAGGGGAAATAGCAGTAAGGAGCAGCGTGTAGCCGGCGGTGTACTTGCAAAGGTCAGCATCCGAGAAGAAGGGGGAGGTGGTGAGGAGGATGGGGAGGTGCTGCTTGTGGTGGGTGAGCGGTATTCAGCAGCAGGAAAGCGAGGAGGCCGAGGAAGCGTTGGGGCACGGACGGAGCCACCGGCGTACTTGCGGAGGTCGGCGTCGGAGGAGGCTGTGTAGGACGCGTAGGGGGTGGCCAGGAGGAATAGTGTGTGGTGGTGATGCTGGGAGGTGGCACTTCTCTGGCAGAGGAGGTAGGAGAGGCACTGGCGGAGGGATGGCGTCGGCGGCGTGCCTGCCGAGGTCGACAATGGAGGAGACGGGGAAGGTGGTGGATGGTCATGGTTGGCGGTGGAGCTGAGGAAGGTATGGGAGGCTCCAGGAGCAGACGGCACCCGCGGCGGCCACTGCTCCAAATCGGTTCCGACGGTGCCTGTTGGCAGGCTGCTGGTTCTCACCGCTGCTTTTCCCCATTCTTAGGTCGTTGGATAAGGTGGGGCAAGAGATAGGCTAAAAGGGTGACAAGGGCGTTGTCTGCAAATCTGTACAGAGTGGTGGGTGTCTTTTCGTAAAAATGCCACTGATTGCTTCATGTGCGTTAGATATGGATCGAACGATCCTAAATGCAAGATGGCAGGCACACCATCATCACCAACTGTGGTTTTTATAGGAGTAGAGATTTCTGCAGGTCAAAGTGTGATGTTTTTATTTGTGTAGGTGCTTACCCTATCATGGGTGAAGAAGCCATGTCAGTCTTATGATTCTTGATCCTTGAGCTGGGCCTGAGGTAAATATCTTCCATTTTAAAATAGTTTACATTTAGCACGTTTTAACTCAAATTCGAAGGTCGTAGAGAAAATTGTCAGGTTGTGGTAAACAACTTCATGAAGAAGCCAATTGTTATTTCTCTTATCTCATTTTGTTTGCATTGCAAACAACACACTATTTTGGCCAGCCTTTAGCTAGCAATTTAACCATTGACCGATCTCCCAAGGGTTTATCTAACTGAACCTTGTGTTTTTTTATTTGTGTAGGCACCT
>NC_057807.1:8181975-8183371 GCF_018294505.1 Triticum aestivum
TGACCTGCTAACTGTCCCACATTTGGATCTTGCCCATACAGTGCTTTGTATGGGGTGCAGCCCAGTGAGGAGTGGTACGTAGAGTTATACCAAAACTCTGCCTGAGGTAACCACGCTGCCCACTTTGTTGGAGAATCGTGTACTGCACGACGCAAGTACATCTCCAGGCATTGATTCACACGTTCAGTCTGGCCGTCAGTTTGTGGGTGATACACCGTGCTCATCTGCAGTTCTGTGCCCCACACTCTGAACAATTCTCGCCAGAAAGCACTCGTGAAGATTTTGTCCCTGTCTGACACAATTGTCAATGGTAATCCGTGCAATTTCACTATGTTATTCAGAAATACCTTTGCAACCGATGCCGCTGTAAACGGATGTTTCAGAGCCAAAAAATGACTTACTTTAGTCAAGCGGTCCACTACCACCAAAATAGCACTGAATCCTTCAGACTTAGGCAGTCCCTCAACAAAATCCATGCTAATTGACTGCCAGGGTCGATCTGGCACGGGTAAAGGTTGCAACAGGCCAGGTGTTTTGCACAGTTCATGTTTTGCCTGTTGACATGTGTTGCACTGCTTTACAAAATTTTCCACATCTGTTTTCATACCAGTCCAACTAAACAACTGCTTAACCCTGTGGTAAGTAGGCAATATGCCAGAGTGGCCCCCTACAGGTGTTGAATGAAAAGCTTGAATGAGTTTTGTCTGTAAGCCAGTGTTAGCACCAATCCAAATTTTATCCCCATGTTTAATCAGACCATCCTGCAACTGAAACCCAGGACAGGCCTTGCTGTCTACTGCCAATTTTTGCAACATCCCTTGAGCAGTAGAGTCCACCGAGTATGAGTTTAAAACCTCTTGTATCCAAACATCTTTGCTGGTGGATATAGCCTGGATAGGAAACAAGTGAGCCACCCTGGACAGTGCATCTGCTACAGTATTCTCCACTCCTTTCTTGTACTGTATAGAGAATTGTAGCCCAACTAGTTTTGTCATTGCTTTCCTCTGCAAATCTGAAGTTAGAAGTTGGTCTCCTAAGTGACACAAGCTTTGATGATCAGTTTTAATAACAAAAGGGGCTCTGGCCAAGTAAGATCTCCATCTGTCTACTGCCATCATGATTGCTAGGAACTCCTTCTCATAGATGCACAACTTTTGGCTAGTAACTCCAAGTGCCTTGCTATAATAAGCAATTGGATGCCCTTCTTGAGAGAGTACATCTCCTACTCCAGTGTTACAGGCATCTGTTTCCACAGTGAAAGTTTTCTCAAAGTTAGGTAGAGCTAGCACAGGAGTAGTGGCCATAGCTTGCTTCAAGTGTTGAAAAGCTTCCTGAGCTGTGCCAGACCATTGGAAAGCTTGTTTTTTAAGTAGGACAGTCAAGGGTTTAGCCAGCA
>NC_057807.1:8184620-8237988 GCF_018294505.1 Triticum aestivum
CCCAGTGACACTGCATAATTCCCCACTGTTCAAGCCAGTCCATGCCCAAAATTATATCATCCCTCCTAAAGGAAGTACATGCATGGCATTTGTAACATTGTGCCCTTGTATCCACCAAGTTAACTGGGAAACCACCTCAGTGCATTGGACAACTTCTCCATTTGCCACTTTTACTTTCATTGGCTGTGACAATTGATCAGCAGTAACAGAGATCCTGCTCAAAAGTGCCTGGTCCACAAAAGTATGTGTGCTCCCTGAGTCCACTAAAATGAGGACCACTTGGTTTCCAACTAGAGCCCTCAGTTGTATGGTCCTGGGATGAACTACTCCAGACAGTGCAGTAACTGAAATGGTGGCACAATCTGCTGTAGACCGGTCAACCAGAGTGTCTAGCAGAGCATCTGATAATATTTCATTCCGTACTATGGCTTCAACTGCCTTTAACTGAGCTCCAGCAGCAGGTGCCTAACTGCAGGCATGTCCAGGTGCAAACTTCTCTCCACATTTGTAACAAAGGCCATTAGCACGTCTGTATTCCTTCAACTGTTTTGCCTTCCATAATTCCCCCAGAGCCAATGCAGGTCGACTGTCCATCTTGGTGAAAGAAGTTTTTGTATAGTTGGACTTGATAGATTTCTGTTGCAAGAGTCCTTCCTGAACAGCAACAAACACTGCTGCCGATTGCACACAGGATGGTATCTGTAGTTCCACAGTTGCTCGGAGTTCAGGCTTAAGACCCATAATGAAACATGTTACTAAGAACATGTCACTGAGGGCTGGTTCATACAACCTGATGGTGTACACCAGCTGCAGAAAGTGTTGTTTGTATTCCTCCACTGACTCAAGTTGCTTTAAGGACATGAGCTCCTTCATCTTCTGTATGTATACATTAACGTCAAATTCTTGCACTATTGCTGCACAGAACTGAGGCCAGGTGTGATAGATACTCGTTTGTTTGAACGCCTAGTACCAATGAGCTGCATTATCTGTCAGGTACAGAGATGCTGAAGTAACCTTGAAACTGTCAGGTATATTGTACAACTTAAAAAATGCCTCGCACTTATCTAGCCAGATCCGAACATCACTGCCATCAAATCGAGGAAAATCCATCTTGGGCATCCACTGTCGTTTGCCTGAATTTTCCTCCTGACCCGACTACACCACTTGCTGCTGAACAGGTAAACAGTGCGATACCTGAACTGGACGCGGTGGTGCGGAGGTGGAAATTGATGGCCCTGCTCCCAGTATGCCATCCGAAACTTCTGATGCAGTCGGCGACGAGCTCTCTGGTCCCTCCGGCGGCTTCCCTTCGTCGCCACGTGGAACTGGCTCTGCTGAACCTGACCCAGCGTGTCGCACGATAGATCCACTTTCACCTGCACCTGATCAAGGCGCGCGGACTGCTCTGATAGCTTGGCGTCGAGGGCCTCCAGCTATGCGGAAATCCCGTTGACCACCTCGAGCTTGCGCTGCGCCGCCCGTATCTCGGCGAGTTCCCGCAGCATCCGCTCCTAAAACGCCTCCATCTCCTCCGTGAGGAAGCGTATCTGCGGATTCGGCTTAAACGTCGTCGTGGTCGCTGATTCCCTCAAATCAACCCACCTCAGGTCCGGATTTATGCAGATCAAGCTCGAGGGCGATCCACTACCTTCGCCTCGGATTTGCCGGGTACGATTCGAGAGAAATTTTTTTGCAGGCGCACAGCGGAGCGAGAGGAGAGGCTCTGATACCAGATTGTCATGACCGCGCGGTGGAGGAGTTCCGCCAGCGACGAACTACAGCTCGAATTCAATAGAGAGAGGAAGAAGAAGGGGATCCGGGGTAGGAGACGAAGGCAGGAGGATAAGATAGAATGAGTGGCGTAGTTGGAATTACAGAAATCTCTTCGTACCGTTCTCTCCCTCGCCCGCCTGCTTATAACCCGCAGGATACATGGGCCTACTTGCTACGGCCCTCTGGCCCATTATCGCCGAGACCCTTAGGCCCATTACACATTTAAACCTCCCGCTTCAACATTACGCCTTCTCCTTGTCTGCTTCCCGCTTCCCTCGTCTTGCTCGCGTCTTTGACATCTGTAAGGTACTTACACAGAACCAGCAACCTGTGTTGTTGCCGGAACCAGCAACCTCTGCTCCCGTCTCATGCTGCAGCCTCTACTGCCGCCGGAACTAGCACCTCTGCTCCCGTCTCATGGTGTTGCTCGACAGGGCCGCCAGAACCAGCCACCTCCGCGCGCCGGCTGTTGCTGCACCCATCTCCAGACGCCGTAGGTACATCCTCCTGCCACCATCTTCACAGTTCCCTAGGTTTACCATCCTCAGTTGGTTCCTACAAAAATAAAATGCATTCATGCATTCATGATGTCAAAGCAAATTACCTACATTACAAAGATACTTAAACGATGCAGGATTTTAAGCTATGTACCAGCTACCTGAAAATCATAAATTTCAATGAAGAATACACCCATTAGGTTCTAGGAATTAATATGTTTCATAATCAAGGACGAATAGGCAAGTTCTGATGTCTTTCCAGCAAGTACACCCAATGCAAACAACTTATTCCCCCAATCTGTATTTGGTGCCCAATACAAACTGAGACATGCAGAACAATCTTTGACATCGGGATAGTGTATCAATACATCATATAATTTGCTGACATAGAGTATTGAACAAAACATCATGTAATTCGCAATGTGTACACCACACTTGGTCATGAGTGTGTTGCGATAGGTATCATCTTATATACCTAAAAATTAAACAAATTTGAGGCGACTCATACTCAAATTTCAGGGTAATATATTTATCGTCATGGTTCATTCTAAAACATGGGTATCATTACTTATTTTCATGACCACATAACTAATATTTCCACTTCTGAAGATAGATAATTGTGCAACTCCATTATAAATGCTCACACTCACGATACCCTCAAGCCTAGAATCCTACTGTGATAAAAAATGAACATGACCCAGAAGATAAATAAACTTGAACAAATTCACCAGTGATCCTTGAAGGGGTTGTGCAGTCAGGGTTGTGCTCTTCGCTCCGCTACGAGAGAATGGCAACACCTACACCTCAAGCTGAACCTGAAATGCAGCACCAGGCCGGAATTTATGATGTAATATAAATTATGTTGCTTCCATCCTAAACGGCTGCCAGCTAACATGATCAGCATTGCAGCTCACAGCTTGTGCAAAAAATAATCAAAATACAGCAACCTAGGTTCAAGTATATAAACCTGCAGACTAACCTAATCATTTGCGTTTTCCGGATTGACATAGAGAGGCATGTATTACCTCCACTTGTGGCAATGAAGCAATGGCTCTAATGGTAACCACAAGTAAAAGGAAGAAATTTTTACATAACTCTCAGTTCAAATTCTCGTACCACAAGTGTATTTTGTTCCCATTTTCTGAATCTACAATTTTTGGTACATATGTGAGTGCACAGTACAGTCCTTGGCTTGAAATTATTAGGTCAGTTTGGTAAGATACACCAAAAAAGAGTTTCCACTGAATTGTGTAATCAAAAGAGGGGAATGAGGGGCAACATAAAATGGATGGCGGAAAGAAGATTATTCGGTACATGTGAACAAAGAGTCGAGGTCCAGCCACACAACTTGTAAATTCCTATATGAACAATTACAATCATAAGAAAATAAAAATAGTACCTCCTTTTGCTGAAGTCCTTTTTTCAGATCTTGCAGCTCCATATCCAGTTTTTCATGTATGGATGAGTGTTCTCTTTCCTTTTCTCCTTTGTTAACTTCATCTGAAAAAGAAGAGTGCTTATTGGAGAAAGTGTCACGAACACATGATATTGTTTCAGTAACTTACTTGCATTTTGTTCCCGTACTTAAGCATCCATTATAGTAAACATCTAATCATTTTTCTAATGCAAAATAATGCAGGTAATAAGAACATAAAGCTTCTATAGGACATAGAGATGTCACATGACAGAGGGCATCTGTATGATAAAGGGAAAAGAGGTATGTGCATACCACTCACATGTCTCGACATAAGGTCTTCAATAAGCTTTCAGAGCTTAGCCTACCTTCATTTTTATCAATTGTTGATTATGAGAGGAGACCAAGATCACAACCCACCAATACACCCCGGCCACCATCTAGTTTCTTCATACGCGAACAAACGGACACCACTAACTACAGTGTTTCGTCTTCTCATGATGATGAGAATGTGTGCACACATGTGGCTATATTGGTTCCCATAGCCGACAATCTAACAGCCTTTCAGCCAGTACAACATGTGCAAACGTCAATCGGTATCGACCTTACACATGAAAATATTTCAGCTTGCATTTATACATTTGTTAACCTAAGTGGTCCACAAAATGGTTCTTCAGGAAGTCACTCTCGTGAAGCCACTTACTATGATCACCGTGTATCACTTCAAGGAACACAGAGCAGCATTCAGCATAATATTGGTTCAGATATAGCGGTTCGACTCAACACCTCACACACTGGTCCTGAACACATTGCTTCAAACGCAATCATTACATCAGACAAAAAACAGAAAAGGCGAGAACAATACATAGCACGGCGGGATAGATTAACACCTGAAGAGAAGGAGAAAATCAATGCACACCGCAGAGCAGCTAGGAAGAAGAAAACAGATGAGGAGAGGAATGCATGTCAAAGAGAAGCCAGGCAATGGATGACACCAGAGGAGAAGCAAAAAAGTAACACCCTTAGAAGGGCGGACTACCAAAATATGATGGTTGAGGACAAGCAAGAGAGGAATAGCTGCAGAAGGGCGTCCTACCAAAATATGCCGGTCGAGGGGAAGCAAGAGACAAACGCCCGCCGAAGAGCACGTGTGCAAAACATACCACCCAAGGAGAAACAGAAGATGCTAGCTCAACGCAACGCAATACTCGCGGCTAGGCGCAACATCCCTTGCGCTGAATCCATCGCAATGCCGCGCCCAGATGCTGCTACCTTAGCTACGCCCAACCTGATGTCAACCACTCATGCCAGAGACCCCGCCGCTTCAACTCCTTCCCCCCAGTTAGTGCGTAAGGCTGGTTACAACTTTGAATCAGACGGTAATCCTCCCATCTTTACTCTACTTGTTATGTTCATGTGCGTTGGACCAGTATTTACCAGCTCCTCAACCATGCAGGTGAGTACCTTAGTCGTACCCTGGACAATAATGAGGCCCTCGACGAACTCATAAATGCCTCGCAACAAACCAATGATCAGTGAATACACGACAACCAGAATCAAGCCCATGAGCAGAAATAGGAGACCAGAGCACGGCGTAGGGCTCGCGAGCGAGCTTACAAACGAGGTATGGTGGTAAAGAACATTCAAGGGAGTGCTGCAAAATGAAGAGCGCACACGAAAAGGCGTAGCAGAAGGTGAGAGGTCAGCGTTGCTAGAGCGTTGTAATGCAAGCTTTGCAGCTAATCAGAGGTCTCCACACCCAAGTACCTTACATGTGAACAGAGCAGCAACAAGCTCAGAAACACCGCCCACAGGAGCTGCTTCACCGGCTTAGTCCCCTCCATCGAGCACGTCATCTTACACCATTGGGACCGATGGTAACCCTCTTGTCTTTTACTCCCCTCCCAGTGACCACTCACACTAAACCATTACTTACCAGCTCAACAATGTTGCAGTTGAAATGGACGCCTTCCTTAGCGGCATCATGGACGATAATGGACTTTCCGATGACCTCATGGATGATGAGTACTACCTATTTGCCGATCAAGGTACTCCCAGGCGCCTTTCGCTACTCGTCCCTCTATACTATTGATTTATGTTCTGCATCCTATCGTGACATGTTATGTCTCGACAATGCTTGCAGGATCCGACGCTGATAACACTAACATCGATGAGCCTGTAGACTCCAACACGGGATCTATCGAGCTTGATCCTTTCGACTATGTGTACTCGAACATCCCAGACAGCACGCACATCCTGAAGCACGCGGTGAACTACAACCATTGCAAGGCCAAGAAGTTCCAGTACGAGATTGACGGCTTCTGCTGTCGAAACGGGGAGATTAAGCTGGCTGAACCGGAGCCTATCCCAGAGCTGATGAGGTTATGGTCTAGCGCGGATGGAGACTCTCGGCATTTCCTGGACAGCATTCGGTTCTTCACGGCCACTTCTCCTTCACTACCCTTGGTGTCAACCTAGACAACAACTACACAAACATGAAGTCGGGAGTGTACACGTTTCGGGCACATGGCACTATGTACCACAAGGTGCACTCGTTCGGTCCAACATCTCGTCCTGATCATCTGCAGTTGTACTTCTATGACGACGACCCAAACTTAAGCCATCGCAAGGAGGCCACCAAGCAATTGGACCAGCGTGTTGTCAGCAAGTTAGCGGACATCCTCAGGGAAAACCCCTACTCCCAGCAGTTTAGGAGTTTGGGTGCCCACAAGGAAAACCTCGAGGAGTACCGGATAGACCTCAACATTGACCAGAAGCTAGACCAACGGAGATATAACAGACCGGTGTCATCTGAGGTGGCTGCGATTTGGGTCGAGGGAAGTGATCTAGCAAACAGGTTCAACCGCAGCATTACACTCTATGGGGACAACAACGAGAAGCATAGTATACATGCTACAGAAGGTTGCTATGACCCGCTGTCGTATCCCCTCTTTTTCCCAAGGGGGGAGCTTGGTTGGCATCGAAATATCCCTAAGCACAATGTCCCTTGGGAACTTGCACAACAACCAAGAGGAAACCGCGATAACGATTCAGGTTCGCCTATTTGGTATGCTTATATGCAAAAAATAACATTGTCTATCCTTTCCATATGGTACCTAACCTTCTTCTTTCACATCTTTCCATAGAGGGAAACAGTCGGTTGTGTGTCTCTGTCTGGGACTACTACTGTTACCGGCTACAGACGCGCCCTGCAATATTCAACCCCATACTTCACGGAGCACGCTTGTTCCAGCAATGGGGCGTCGACATGTTCATCAAGATTGAGGGTTGTAGGCTGAAGTGGACCAGGGACCACCAGCCACAGATACGTGCTGATATATACCAAGGCCTTGTGGATAGCATCGCAGTTGGGGAGATGCGAGCGAGCGCTGTTGGCAAGAGGATCGTGCTCCCAGGGACACATCAGGGGTGCAACCGAGACATGAAGCGGAGACATATGGATGCCATGGCATTGGTGCAGACGTATGGGAGCCTGACATCTGTTTGACTATGACATGCAACCCTAGCTGGGAGGAGATACTGAATGAGCTGCTTCCAAGCCAGACTCCCCAAGACCGACCAGATCTTATCGCACGCGTGTTCAGGGCCAAGCTGGAAACCATGAAAGAGATGTTGTTCAAGAAGCACATCCTAGGTGTTGTGGTAGCGCATGTGTATGTCGTCGAGTTTCAGAAGAGGGGCCTCCCCCATGCGCACTTCCTGTTGATCATGAATTTAAATTATAAACTTGTGGTGCCAGAGTAGTATGACCGCCTCATATCTGCAGAGCTCCCGGACAAGCATAAGTATCCAGAGCTCTATGCCATGGTCGTGAATCATATGATGCACGGACCATGCGGTAATCTAAATCCCAAAAATGTGTGCATGCAAGACTCGAAGTGCAAGTGCAAGTACCCACGGCCGTTCAACCAGAACACCTTCCAAGGGAAGGATTCATACCCGGTTTATCGACGACGGGACGATGGTCGTTGTGCTAAGGTCCGCCGTCATCTGCTAGATAACAGGTGGGTGGTGCCTTACAACCCTTATCTGTTGCGGATGTTCAACTGTCACATTAATGTTGAGGTATGCTCCAGCATCAAGGCCGTCAAGTACCTTTACAAATACGTATACAAGGGCCATGATCGAGCTTCAATCAGCATCGACCAGCCTGACAGCAACGGGGTTGTAGATGAGATTAAAAGGTACATTGATGCGAGATGGGTTACTCCACCGGAGGCGATGTGGAGGATATTCGGCTTCAACCTTTCT
The DNA here is from genome assembly GCF_018294505.1 of Triticum aestivum. Lineage (NCBI taxonomy): Eukaryota > Viridiplantae > Streptophyta > Magnoliopsida > Poales > Poaceae > Triticum > Triticum aestivum. The sequence goes on from NC_057807.1 coordinate 8,192,577, forward strand.
GAGAGTTCCCCATCGGTCCTACAGTTGCCGCTTCATCTCCCTAATATGCATAGTGTCACGTTCAAAGCACAAGAGGACCTGACCGATGTCGTCGCCTGTGATAATGCATCTAAGTCAATGCTGACGGAGTATTTCCTCGCTAATCAGAAGCACGAGTGGGCTTGGGATATCCTTTACAAGGACTTCCCGGGAAGTTTCACATGGCAGAGACAGAAGTACTGGAGGCCGAGAGAAAAGCGGCACCAAGTTGGTCGAATCATGTCAGCCCATCTGGCCGAGGGGGAGCGGTACTTTCTGCGAGTGCTGTTGGGGAACGTTGCATAAAATAAAAAAATTCCTACGTTCACCAAGATCAATCTATGAGTTCATCTAACAACGAGAGAGAGAGATGCATCTACATACCCTTGTAGATCGCGTGCGGAAGCATTCAAGAGAATGGGGTTGAGGGAGTTGTATTCGTCGTGATCCAAGTCACCGGAGATCCTAGCGCCGAACGGACGACACCTCCGCGTTCAACACACGTACGGTCAGCGTGATGTCTCCTCCTTTTTGATCCAGCAAGGGGGAAAGGAGAGGTTTATGAAGATCCAGCAGCACGACGGCGTGGTGGTGGATGCAGCAGGGTTCCGACAGAGCTTCGCCGAGCTTCTGCGAGAGGAGGAAGTGTAGTTGGAGCTGATACTGAGTATATATGTGCATATGCCTGGCGAAGTCATGTGATTTTATAAAAAGGGAAATATAAGGAACCTAGCTTGAGGAATTTCTATTTGACCAACTCCTCTAAAACAAACTGATCCACCTAGAACTATGGTGCAGATGTTTTAATAACAAATAGATCAGCTTGGAGTTCCAAGTACCCAACAATCAGTATACATAAATAACATTAAAATAACAAAAAATACATGTAGTGACCTGTAACTTCCCATTTTGATGTCAACTTCACCAATAAAAGTGGCATCATCATCTAATAGTAGTATGTGCTGGTACTCATCTATTTTGATCATTAGTAATTCTTTGGGCACTAAAAAAACTTCTTTACCAAAAAATTATGGCCAGTATGATATTGATGTCAAATCCTCTAGCAGTAAGTCAGTAACTATGGCAATTCTTCTTGTTCGTAGCCTTCTATAATACTTAAAGTTCCATTCTAGAAGAAGAACCCAAAAAGGAAATTGAAACCAATTATAGATACAGTGGTGTGCTATGGATCCAATGGCTAATGTTGCAAAAATGAAGAACAATGCCTTGGAGTATTTATTGGACATAGAAGACAGTTTGCATACCATTACCATCACATGTCTGCAATCGCACAACTAAGGAGAGCAGGAGACCACTCCATATGGGTGGTTAGTTATCTAAAAAAAAGATTGCCTAACACATCATACCTATGCCCTTGGCGAAGCATATCAGAAGGCTAAGGCAGCGAAGCCACCTCCTCACACTCTGTTCAATCTGAAGGTGTGAGAGTGTTATGACCGTCATATTAGGGGCTTAGCCCAGTGGGTTGTGGCCCAAGTTATCTTATCGTTATTAGGGGCTTAGCTCGATTATCTTATCGTTTGCTTAGGAGTCAAGTAAACCTCTCTATATACGGAGAGAAGATGTATCAATCTAATCAAGCAAGAAGCAATCATTATTTGCTCGGCTTTCCTTAGGGAGCCGGGAGACCTAAAACCCTAGCCGCCTCCTGCCTTCGCCGCCGCTGCTCCCGTCGCAAGGACGGCGCCACGCCGCCGGCCGCCGCGCACCAGCCCTCGTCCTTCCCCCTCCTTCCCCTACAACCTACGCCCTAGATCCGGTAGGGCCCTAGCTCCTATCACCTTGGTATCAGCTAGCTTGGTTTCGACCATGTCATCACCACCACCAAACCCGCCACTGCCCACCACCACCAACACCGCCGCCGCCACCACCTCCTCCACCGCCGTTGCGTTCTCGCCGAGCGCCACGGCCTTGCTGGCCCTTCCGTCGGCGCCGATCGCCCCCACCCCCGGCACGTTGCCTGGCCAGCCGCCGCCCCCGTCAAGGATTCGCCGCCATCACCGTCCACCATGCCGACCTAGTACGCTCTGGAGGCCATGGCTGGTGTCCTTTGCCGGCCGCCCCAGCGCTGTCCTGGCTGCAGTGGCCGACGCTGGCTTTCACGGCGCCACCCGCGCCTTCTGCGCCCGCCCCAGCGCCGCAGTGGCCGTACTGGCCCGCGTCGGCCCCAGCCGCGTCAACCGTGCCGGACGCGCCGGTACAGCTTCCACCACCGCCGCCCAGCTCCGGACTGGGCCAATCCACACCGGAGGCCTCCTGATCCAGCAGGTCTAGTTTCCGCTGTCACCGTCCCCGATTCCGCCACCGCCAGTTTACACGGAGGCTGGGCACCCATCGGTACCCACACTGCAGTCTGGGGCCTCGTCCGGCTCCGCGGGGGCTACGACGGCCTCCCCACCGTTGACCGGGCGCCGTCATCATCACTGCTCCGCACCGCCGAACCGGTCGTCCATGGCGCGCTGACCAGACGCCGCCACGGTTCGCCAAGATCTACTTCGCCACTTATGATGGCACGGAGGACCCGCTTAACTAGCTCAACCAATGCGACCAGTTTTTCCGTGGGCAGCGCACGCTCGCGTCGGAGCGCACTTGACTGGCATCCTACCACCTCCGCGGTGCAGCCCAGACATGGTACTATGCCCTCGAGCAGGACGAGGGCGGCATGCCCCCATGGGAGCGCTTCCATGAGTTGTGCCTCCTTCGTTTTGGGCCGCCGATCCGCGGGAGCCGCCTGGCCGAGTTGGGCCACCTTCCCTTCACCTCTACGGTGCAAGACTACACCGACCGCTTTCAAGCCCTAGCGTGCCACACGTCCGGCGTGACGGCTCACCAGCGGGCCGAACTCTTCGTCGGCGGTCTGCCAGATCATCTCCGCGTTGACGTCGAGCTGCAAGGACCCTAGGACCTCCAGACGGCCATGTACTACGCCCGCGCGGTGGCCATGCAGCAGGCATCACCGTCCCAGGCCACTGGGCCGCTACCCGAACCAGATGTTCATGCGCAGGGTCGGCCTGCTAAGTCTTCAGCGGCACCCCTCGCCGCGACCGCGGCGCGCCCGTTCTGCCGGCTCACCTCGGCCGGGCTACTCGAGCGTCGCTGCCAAGGGTTGTGCTTCAACTGTAACGAGCCCTACACGCCCGGCCACGTCTGCCCGCGGCTCTTCTACCTGGAGGCTGTAGACTACATTGAGGAGGACGCTGTCGCCGCCAACCTGACTGCCCCAGCTGTCGCGAAGGTGTTTGACGCTGGTTGATCACCTCGAGGAGTTCAGCAAGCGCTTCCCCACCTTACAGCTCGAGGACGAGCTGTTTGTGCAGGCGGGGAGAAGTGTTATGAGGCTTAGCCGAGTGGGTTGTGGCCCAAGTTATCTTATCGTTATTAGGGGCTTAGCCCGATTATATTATCGTTTGCTTAGGAGTCAAGTAAACCTCTCTATATAGGGAGAGGAGATGTATCAATCTAATCAAGCAAGAAGCAATCATTATTTGCTCGGCTTCCCTTAGGGAGCCAGGAGACCTAAAACCCTAGCCGCCTCCTGCCTTCGCCGCCGCTGCTCTCGTCACAAGGATGGCGCCACGCCGCCGGCCGCCAGGCACCAGCCCTCGTCCTTCCCCCTCCTCCCCCTACAACCTACGCCCTAGATCCGGTAGGGCCCTAGCTTCTATCAGAGAGTGTAACCAGTGTGTTGCTTCTTAGGATGTGGTCCGAGTAGCGTGAGTCTCATCTACCTGCTCACTTAATTTGTAATGGGCTGCAGGAGTAGTTTCTAGACAGTTCGACATAGGCGCGTGGATTTGATGACAGAAAATTTGAATTTGGGAGGCGGCAAGGATGGGCACGTTGAGGTTTGGGAAGTAGAGGCGGTAGCCGAGCATAGCACCAGAACAGGCCATAGAGCTCGTCAGCCAAGAAGGGGAAATAGCAGTAAGGAGCAGCGTGTAGTCGGCGGTGTACTTGCAAAGGTCAGCATCCGAGAAGAAGGGGGAGGTGGCGAGGAGGATGGGGAGGTGCTGCTTGTGGTGGGTGAGCGGTATTCAGCAGCAGGAAAGCGAGGAGGCCGGGGAAGCGTTGGGGCGTCGGAGGAGGCTGTGTAGGACGCGTAGGGGGTGGCCAGGAGGAATAGTGTGTGGTGGTGATGCTGGGAGGTGGCACTTCTCTGGCAGAGGAGGTAGGAGAGGTACTGGCGGAGGGATGGCGTCGGCGGCCTACCTGCCGAGGTCGACAATGGAGGAGACGGGGAAGGTGGTGGATGGTCGTGGTTGGCGGTGGAGCTGAGGAAGGTATGGGAGGCTCCGGGAGCAGACGGCACCCGCGGCGGCCACTGCTCCATATCGGTTCCGACGGTGCCTGTTGGCAGGCTGCTGGTTCTCACGGCTGCTTTTCCCCATTCTTAGGTCGTTGGATAAGGTGGGGCAAGAGATAGGCTAAAAGGGTGACAAGGGCGTTGTCTGCAAATCTGTACAGAGTGGTGGGTGTCTTTTCGTAAAAATGCCACTGATTGCTTCATGTGCGTTAGATATAGATCGAACGATCCTAAATGCAAGATGGCAGGCACACCATCATCACCAACTGTGGTTTTTATAGGAGTAGAGATTTCTGCAGGTCTAAGTGTGATGTTTTTATTTGTGTAGGTGCTTACCCTATCATGGGTGAAGAAGCCATGTCAGTCTTATGATTCTTGATCCTTGAGCTGGGCCTGAGGTAAATATCTTCCATTTTAAAATAGTTTACATTTAGCACGTTTTAACTCAAATTCGAAGGTCGTAGAGAAAATTGTCAGGTTGTGGTAAACAACTTCATGAAGAAGCCAATTGTTATTTCTCTTATCTCATTTTGTTTGCATTGCAAACAACACACTATTTTGGCCAGCCTTTAGCTAGCAATTTAACCATTGACCGATCTCCCAAGGGTTTATCTAACTGAACCTTGTGTTTTTTTATTTGTGTAGGCACCTGCCCACTGCTGGCCTTCATGGATGAGTAAACCGAATTAACCATGCATGCTCATTGCAAATTCATTTTCGGCATAATGTTTTCGTTGTGTATTCTTGGAAAAAAACTTCAAATTATGGGTGCCTTTGGACCATAGAAGCAGCTTAAGTTTAGAGCATAACCTGCATGTTAGAGCAGAACTTATTATTGGCTACTACTTATTTCGAGTCTCGTGAAACTCACATCATGCCTGTGTGCAAGTGTAGCAGCCATAGATGATGAATTTAACTCGGCAATTATGCTGGAGTGTAAAGTTTGGACCGTAGAAGCAACATATGTAGCTTAGAGCAGAATGTTATTGGCTACTAATCTCTACTATTAAAGCGCAACCTGCAGTCGTCGTGATGGTTCGACAAATCCCACCACCCCTCGACCGCATCCCGTCACTCATTAACTCGGCCCATAAACGAGAGCCGTTGCCAACTCAGCCCACGATCACGCACCAGCCGGAGAAAAACAGTTGCGACTCAATCCACGAACCACGTCCACTCCATGCATTGACCAAAAAAGACGTCCATGCCCAAACCAAAGAAAAAAAGTCCGAGCCAAACCAAAACAGAAAAACAAGTGTGAGGGCTCCATCGAGCCCTGAACGCACGTCGCCAGAAACGCCAGTTCCTCCTCTCGATGGACGTATAGTCACCGTCCGGCCACATCCGCCGGAACCAGTCCGGCCACATCGCTCTCACGGTAGATTGTCACGACCGCGCGGTGGAGGAGTTCCGCCGCCGACGAACTACAGCTCGAATTCGAGAGAGAGAGGAAGAAGAAGGGGATCCGGTGTAGGAGACGAAGGCAGGAGGATAAGATAGAATGAGTGGCATAGTTTGAATTACAGAAATCTCTTCGTACCGTTCTCTCCCTCGCCCGCCTGCTTATAACCCGTAGGATACATGGGCCTACTTGCTACGACCCTCTGGCCCATTATCGCCGAGACCCTTAGGCCCATTACATGTTTAAACCTCCCGCTTCAACATTACGCCTTCTCCTTGTCTGCTTCCCGCTTCCCTCGTCTTGCTCGCGTCTTTGACATCTGTAAGGTACTTACAATACCTCCCCCTGAAGAACCAGCATGTCCCCAGGCTGGTGCATCTGGGTAGCGTTGCTTGAGTACTTGGTAATCTTCCCAGGTTGCTGACGCCGCAGGAATGGACGACCACTTTACAAGTATCTGTAGATAAGATGCATTGCCCTTTTTGACCAGTCGACGATCCAGAATCTCCTCAGGTTTCACACCAGGTACTGACAGATCGAGCGGAACCGGAAGGGTAGTAAACACCGGGGTATGATCTGGCACATGGCCCTTGAGTTGAGACACATGAAACACAGGGTGGACCATACTGCCCCGAGGTAACTCTAGTTTGTAGGCTGCATTTCCCACTTTTTCCAAGACCTTGAAAGGGCCAAAATATTTGAGAGCAAGCTTGGGACAAGGACGGTTGACCACAGAGGACTGAGCATATGGCTGGAGGCGCAGGTAAACCATTTCTCCTTCGGCAAACTGGCGATCAGATCGTTTCTTGTCCACGAAATGCTTGTACTTGCATTGCGCTCGAGCGAGATGATCCTTGAGCAGAGCTGTATGCTCTGACTGGGAGGCCAACCAGGTCTGAACGTCAGAGTTCAGAGAAGTGGACTGACCTGCTAACTGTCCCACATTTGGATCTTGCCCATACAATGCTTTGTATGGGGTGCAGCCCAGTGAGGAGTGGTACGTAGAGTTATACCAAAACTCTGCCTGAGGTAACCATGCTGCCCACTTTGTTGGAGAATCGTGTACTGCACAACGCAAGTACATCTCTAGGCATTGATTCACACGTTCAGTCTGGCCATCAGTTTGTGGGTGATACACCATGCTCATCTGCAGTTCTGTGCCCCACACTCTGAACAATTCTCGCCAGAAAGCACTCGTGAAGATTTTGTCCCTGTCTGACACAATTGTCAATGGTAATCCGTGCAGTTTCACTATGTTATTCAGAAATACCTTTGCAACCGATGCCGCTGTAAACGGATGTTTCAGAGCCAAAAAATGACTTACTTTAGTCAAGCGGTCCACTACCACCAAAATAGCACTGAATCCTTCAGACTTAGGCAGTCCCTCAACAAAATCCATGCTAATTGACTGCCAGGGTCGATCTGGCACGGGTAAAGGTTGCAACAAGCCAGGTGTTTTGCACAGTTCATGTTTTGCCTGTTGACATGTGTTGCACTGCTTTACAAAATTTTCCACATCTGTTTTCATACCAGTCCAACTAAACAACTGCTTAACCCTGTGGTAAGTAGGCAATATGCCAGAGTGGCCCCCTACAGGTGTTGAATGAAAAGCTTGAATGAGTTTTGTCTGTAAGCCAGTGTTAGCACCAATCCAAATTTTATCCCCATGTTTAATCAGACCATCCTGCAACTGAAACCCAGGACAGGCCTTGCTGTCTACTGCCAATTTTTGCAACAACCCTTGAGCAGCAGAGTCCACCGAGTATGAGTTTAAAACCTCTTGTATCCAAACATCTTTGCTGGTGGATATAGCCTGGATAGGAAACAAGTGAGCCACCCTGGACAGTGCATCTGCTACAGTATTCTCCACTCCTTTCTTGTACCGTATAGATAATTGTAGCCCAACTAGTTTTGTCATTGCTTTCCTCTGCAAATCTGAAGTTAGAAGTTGGTCTCCTAAGTGACACAAGCTTTGATGATCAGTTTTAATAACAAAAGGGGCTCTGGCCAAGTAAGATCTCCATCTGTCTACTGCCATCATGATTGCTAGGAACTCCTTCTCATAGATGCACAACTTTTGGCTAGTAACTCCAAGTGCCTTGCTATAATAAGCAATTGGATGCCCTTCTTGAGAGAGTACATCTCCTACTCCAGTGTTACAGGCATCTGTTTCCACAGTGAAAGTTTTCTCAAAGTTAGGTAGAGCTAGCACAGGAGTAGTGGCCATAGCTTGCTTCAAGTGTTGAAAAGCTTCCTGAGCTGTGCCAGACCATTGGAAAGCTTGTTTTTTAAGTAGGACAGTCAAGGGTTTAGCCAGCAAACCATAATTTCTCACAAATTTTCTGTAATACCCCGCGAGTCCCAGAAATCCTCTTAATTCAGTAACATTGGTAGGCACTGGCCAGTTGACCATAGCTTCTGTCTTTGAAGGATCAGTAGCCACTCCCTTGTTAGAAATTATGTGGCCCAAATATTCCATAGTTTGTTGAGCAAACACACACTTACTCTGCTTCACATGTAACTTGTTCTCTGCTAGGATTTCAAATACAGATTTCAGATGCTGTATATGATCTTCCAAGGAAAAACTAAACACCAAGATATCATCCATGAATACCAAGACATATTTTCTGTTTGGTCTAGCCATAAACACATTCATATTGCATTGGAACGTCCCTGGTGCAGTAGCCAATCCAAAAGGAACCACTCTGAATTGAAACTGACCATGGTGTGTTTTAAATGCTGTTTTATGCTCATCCTCCTCTCTCATTCTAATTTGATGATATCCAGCTTTTAAATCCAGTTTTGAAAACCATTTGGCCCCTCCCAACTCATCCAACAGTTCATCAATTACTGGCAATGGAAACTTGCTTTGTATGGTGATATCATTCAATCTTCTGTAATCTACACAGAATCTCCAAGTGCCATCCTTCTTTTTGACCAACAAAACAAGAGAAGCAAAGGGACTAATGCTAGGTGTAATCAAACCAGCTTTCAACATTTCAGCAACTTGTCTTTCTATCTCATCTTTTTGTTGTGGAGAGTACTTGTAAGGCCTGCAATTGACTGGAACAGCTCCAGGAACCAGGTGAATTACATGATCCAATGGCCTGTGAGGAGGCAATGTTTTAGGATCTGTGAAAACTATAGTGTGCTTGTCAATCAACTCTTGCACATCAGGAGGGACTGGTGTTTCAGGTGCCATAACAATCCTGTTTAATACAGCAGTGGCCCAAACTTCATTTCCCTTTTCCCACTTCATTAACTGTTCCACTGATACTTCCTCAATTACAGTGGGGGAGACAGGCAACACTCCTTGCAGTTTAACCTCCTGCCCTGCATACTGGAACTGAATCCACTTTTCTGCCCAATGACACTGCATAATTCCCCACTGTTCAAGCCAGTCCATGCCCAAAATTATATCATGCCCTCCTAAAGGAAGTACATGCATGGCATTTGTAACATTGTGCCCTTGTATCCACCAAGTTAACTGGGAAACCACCTCAGTGCATTGGACAACTTCTCCATTTGCCACTTTTACTTTCATTGGCTGTGACAATTGATCAGCAGTAACAGAGATCCTGCTCAAAAGTGCCTGGTCCACAAAAGTATGTGTGCTCCCTGAGTCCACTAAAATGAGGACCACTTGGTTTCCAACTAGAGCCCTCAGTTGTATGGTCCTGGGATGAACTACTCCAGACAGCGCAGTAACTGAAATGGTGGCACAATCTGCTGTAGACCGGTCAACCAGAGTGTCTAGCAGAGCATCTGATAATATTTCATTCTATACTATGGCTTCAACCGCCTTTAACTGAGCTCCAGCAGCAGGTGCCTGACTGCAGGCATGTCCAGGTGCAAACTTCTCTCCACATTTGTAACAAAGGCCATTAGCACGTCTGTATTCCTTCAACTGTTTTGCCTTCCATAATTCCCCCAGAGCCAATGCAGGTCGACTGTCCATCTTGGTGAAAGAAGTTTTTGTATAGTTGGACTTGATAGATTTCTGTTGCAAGAGTCCTTCCTGAACAGCAACAAACACTGCTGCCGATTGCACACAGGATGGTATCTGTAGTTCCACAGTTGCTCGGAGTTCAGGCTTAAGACCCATAATGAAACATGTTACTAAGAACATGTCACTGAGGGCTGGTTCATACAACCTGATGGTGTACACCAGGTGCAGAAAGTGTTGTTTGTATTCCTCCACTGACTCAAGTTGCTTTAAGGACATGAGCTCCTTCATCTTCTGTATGTATACATTAACGTCAAATTCTTGCACTATCGCTGCACAGAACTGAGGCCAGGTGTGATAGATACTCGTTTGTTTGAACGCCTAGTACCAATGAGCTGCATTATCTGTCAGGTACACAGATGCTGAAGTAACCTTGAAACTGTCAGGTATATTGTACAACTTGAAAAATGCCTCGCACTTATCTAGCCAGATCCGAACATCACTGCCATCAAATCGAGGAAAATCCATCTTGGGCATCCACTGTCGTTTGCCTGAATTTTCCTCCTGACCCGACTACACCACTTGCTGCTGAACAGGTAAACAGTTCGGTACCTGAACTGGACGCGGTGGTGCGGAGGTGGAAATTGATGGCCCTGCTCCTAGTATGCCATCCGAAACTTCTGATGCAGTCGGCGACGAGCTCTCTGGTCCCTCCGGCGGCTTCCCCTTCGTCGCCGCATGGAACTGGCTCTGCTGAACCTGACCCAGCGTGTCGCACGACAGATCCACTTTCACCTGCACCTGATCAAGGCGCGCGGACTGCTCTGACAGCTTGGTGTCGAGGGCCTCCAGCTGTGCGGAAATCCCGTTGACCACCTCGAGCTTGCGCTGCGCCGCCTGTATCTCGGCGAGTTCCCGCAGCATCCGCTCCTAAAACGCCTCCATCTCCTCCGTGAGGAAGCGTGTCTGCGGATTCGGCTTAAACATCGTCGTGGTCGCTGATTCCCTCAAATCAACCCACCTCAGGTCCGGATTTATGCAGATCAAGCTCGAGGGCGATCCACTACCTTCGCCTCGGATTTGCCGGGTATGATTCGAGAGAAATTTTTTTGCAGGCGCACGGCGGAGCGAGAGGAGAGGCTCTGATACCAGATTGTCACGACCGCACGGTGGAGGAGTTCCGCCAGCGATGAACTACAGCTCGAATTCAATAGTGAGAGGAAGAAGAAGGGGATCCGGGGTAGGAGACGAAGGCAGGAGGATAAGATAGAATGAGTGGCGTAGTTGGAATTACAAAAATCTCTTCGTACCGTTCTCTCCCTCGCCCGCCTGCTTATAACCCGCAGGATACATGGGCCTACTTGCTACGACCCTCTGGCCCATTATCGCCGAGACCCTTAGGCCCATTACACATTTAAACCTCCCGCTTCAACATTACGCCTTCTCCTTGTCTGCTTCCCGCTTCCCTCGTCTTGCTCGCGTCTTTGACATCTGTAAGGTACTTACACAGATGTGCGAGCTGCAGCCTGTGTTGTCGCCGGAACCAGCAACCTCTGCTCCTGTCTCATGCTGCAGCCTCTACTGCCGCCGGAACTAGCACCTCTGCTCCCGTCTCATGGTGTTGCTCGACAGGGCCGCCAGAACCAGCCACCTCCGCGCGCCGGCTGTTGCTGCACCCATCTCCAGACGCCGTAGGTACATCCTCCTGCCACCATCTTCACAGTTCCCTAGGTTTACCATCCTCAGTTGGTTCCTACAAAAATAAAATGCATTCATGCATTCATGATGTCAAAGCAAATTACCTACATTACAAAGATACTTAAACGATGCAGGATTTTAAGCTATGTACCAGCTACCTGAAAATCATAAATTTCCATGAAGAATACACCCATTAGGTTCTAGGAATTAATATGTTTCATAATCAAGGACGAATAGGCAAGTTCTGATGTCTTTCCAGCAAGTACACCCAATGCAAACAACTTATTCCCCCAATCTGTATTTGGTGCCCAATACAAACTGAGACATGCAGAACAATCTTTGACATCGGGATAGTGTATCAATACATCATATAATTTGCTGACATAGAGTATTGAACAAAACATCATGTAATTCGCAATGTGTACACCACACTTGGTCATGAGTGTGTTGCGATAGGTATCATCTTATATACCTAAAAATTAAACAAATTTGAGGCGACTCATACTCAAATTTCAGGGTAATATATTTATCGTCGTGGTTCATTCTAAAACATGGGTATCATTACTTATTTTCATGACCACATAACTAATATTTCCACTTCTGAAGATAGATAATTGTGCAACTCCATTATAAATGCTCACACTCACGATACCCTCAAGCCTAGAATCCTACTGTGATAAAAAATGAACATGACCCAGAAGATAAATAAACTTGAACAAATTCACCAGTGATCCTTGAAGGGGTTGTGCAGTCAGGGTTGTGCTCTTCGCTCCGCTACGAGAGAATGGCAACACCTACACCTCAAGCTGAACCTGAAATGCAGCACCAGGCCGGAATTTATGATGTAATATAAATTATGTTGCTTCCATCCTAAACGGCTGCCATCTAACATGATCAACATTGCAGCTCACAGCTTGTGCAAAAAATAATCAAAATACAGCAACCTAGGTTCAAGTATATAAACTTGCAGACTAACCTAATCATTTGCGTTTTCCTGATTGACATAGAGAGGCATGTATTACCTCCACTTGTGGCAATGAAGCAATGGCTCTAATGGTAACCACAAGTAAAAGGAAGAAATTTTTACATAACTCTCAGTTCAAATTCTCGTACCACAAGTGTATTTTGTTCCCATTTTCTGAATCTACAATTTTTGGTACATATGTGAGTGCACAGTACAGTCCTTGGCTTGAAATTATTAGGTCAGTTTGGTAAGATACACCAAAAAAGAGTTTCCACTGAATTGTGTAATCAAAAGAGGGGAATGAGGGGCAACATAAAATGGATGGCGGAATGAAGATTATTCGGTACATGTGAACAAAGAGTCGAGGTCCAGCCACACAACTTGTAAATTCCTATATGAACAATTACAATCATAAGAAAATAAAAATAGTACCTCCTTTTGTTGAAGTCCTTTTTTCAGATCTTGCAGCTCCATATCCAGTTTTTCATGTATGGATGAGTGTTCTCTTTCCTTTTCTCCTTTGTTAACTTCATCTGAAAAAGAAGAGTGCTTATTGGAGAAAGTGTCACGAACACATGATATTGTTTCAGTAACTTACTTGCATTTTGTTCCCGTACTTAAGCATCCATTACAGTAAACATCTAATCATTTTTCTAATGCAAAATAATGCAGGTAATAAGAACATAAAGCTTCTATAGGACATAGAGATGTCACAGGACAGAGGGCATCTGTATGATAAAGGGAAAAGAGGTATGTGCATACCACTCACATGTCTCGACATAAGGTCTTCAATAAGCTTTCAGAGCTTAGCCTACCTTCATTTTTATCAGTTGTTGATTATGAGAGGAGACCAAGATCACAACCCACCAATACACCCCGGCCACCATCGAGTTTCTTCATACGCGAACAAACGGACACCACTAACTACAGTGTTTCGTCTTCTGATGATGATGAGAATGTGTGCACACATGTGGCTATATTGGTTCCCATAGCCGACAATCTAACAGCCCTTCAGCCAGTACAACATGTGCAAACGTCAATCGGTATCGACCTTACACATGAAAATATTTCAGCTTGCATTTATACATTTGTTAACCTAAGTGGTCCACAAAATGGTTCTTCAGGAAGTCACTCTCGTGAAGCCACTTACTATGATCACCGTGTATCACTTCAAGGAACACAGAGCAGCATTCAGCATAATATTGGTTCAGATATAGCGGTTCGACTCAACACCTCACACACTGGTCCTGAACACATTGCTTCAAACGCAATCATTACATCAGACAAAAAACAGAAAAGGCAAGAACAATACATAGCACGGCGGGATAGATTAACACCTGAAGAGAAGGAGAAAATCAATGCACACCGCAGAGCAGCTAGGAAGAAGAAAACAGACGAGGAGAGGAATGCATGTCAAAGAGAAGCCAGGCAATGGATGACACCTGAGGAGAAGCAAAAAAGTAACACCCTTAGAAGGGCGGACTACCAAAATATGATGGTTGAGGACAAGCAAGAGAGGAATAGCTGCAGAAGGGCGTCCTACCAAAATATGCCGGTCGAGGAGAAGCAAGAGACAAACGCCCGCCGAAGAGCACGTGTGCAAAACATACCACCCAAGGAGAAACAGAAGATGCTAGCTCAACGCAACGCAATACTCGCGGCTAGGCGCAACATCCCTTGCGCTGAATCCATCGCAATGTCGCGCCCAGATGCAGCTACCTTAGCTACGCCCAACCTGATGTCGACCACTCATGCCAGAGACCCCGCCGCTTCAACTCCTTCCCCCCAGTTAGCAAGTAAGGCTGGTTACAACTTTGAATCAGACGGTAATCCTCCCATCTTTACTCTACTTGTTATGTTCATGTGCGTTGGACCAGTATTTACCAGCTCCTCAACCATGCAGGTGAGTACCTTAGTCGTACCCTGGACAATAATGAGGCCCTCGACGAACTCATAAATGCCTCGCAACAAACCAATGATCAGTGAATACACGACAACCAGAATCAAGCACATGAGCAGAAACAGGAGACCAGAGCACGGCATAGGGCTCGCGAGGGAGCTTACAAACGAGGTATGGTGGTAAAGAACATTCAAGGGAGTGCTGCAAAATGAAGAGCGCACACGAAAAGCGTAGCAGAAGGTGAGAGGTCAGCGTTGCTAGAGCGTTGTAATGCAAGCTTTGCAGCTAAGCAGAGGTCTCCACACCCAAGTACCTTACATGTGAACAGAGCAGCAACAAGCTCAGAAACACCGCCCACAGGAGCTGCTTCACCGGCTTAGTCCCCTCCATCGAGCACGTCATCTTACACCATTGGGACCGATGGTAACCCTCTCGTCTTTTACTCCCCTCCTAGTGACCACTCACACTAAACCATTACTTACCAGCTCAACAACGTTGCAGTTGAAATGGACGCCTTCCTTAGCGGCATCATGGACGATAATGGACTTTCCGGTGACCTCATGGATGATGAGTACTACCTATTTGCCGATCAAGGTACTCCCAGGCGCCTTTCGCTACTCGTCCCTCTATACTATTGATTTATGTTCTACATCCTATCATGACATGTTATGTCTCGACAATGCTTGCAGGATCCGACGCTGATAACACCAACATCGATGAGCCTGTAGACTCCAACACGGGATCTATCGAGCTTGATCCTTTCGACTATGTGTACTCGAACATCCCAGACAGCACGCACATCCTGAAGCACGCGGTGAACTACGACCATTGCAAGGCCAAGAAGTTCCAGTACGAGATTGACGGCTTCTGCTGTCGAAACGGGGAGATTAAGCTGGCTGAACCGGAGCCTATCCCAGAGCTGATGAGGTTATGGTCTAGCGCGGATGGAGACTCTCGACATTTCCTGGAGAGCATTCGGTTCTTCACGGCCACTTCTCCTTCACTACCCTTGGTGTCAACCTAGACAACAACTACACAAACATGAAGTCGGGAGTGTACACGTTTCGGGCACATGGCACTATGTACCACAAGGTGCACTCGTTCGGTCCAACATCTCGTCCTGATCATCTGCAGTTGTACTTCTATGACGATGACCCAAACTTAAGCCATCGCAAGGAGGCCACCAAGCAATTGGACCAGCATGTTGTCAGCAAGTTAGTGGACATCCTCAGGGAAAACCCCTACTCCCAGCAGTTTAGGAGTTTGGGTGCCCACAAGGAAAACCTCGAGGAGTACCGGATAGACCTCAACATTGACCAGAAGCTAGACCAACGGAGATATAACAGACCGGTGTCATCTGAGGTGGCTGCGATTTGGGTCGAGGGAAGTGATCTAGCAAACAGGTTCAACCGCAGCATTACACTCTATGGGGACAACAACGAGAAGCATAGTATACATGCTACAGAAGGTTGCTATGACCCGCTGTCGTATCCCCTCTTTTTCCCAAGGGGGGAGCTTGGTTGGCATCCAAATATCCCTAAGCACAATGTCCCTTGGGAACTTGCACAACAACCAAGAGGAAACCGCGATAACGATTCAGGTTTGCCTATTTGGTATGCTTATATGCAAAAAATAACATTGTCTATCCTTTCCATATGGTACCTAACCTTCTTCTTTCACATCTTTCCATAGAGGGGAATAGTCGGTTGTGTGTCTCTGTCAGGGACTACTACTGTTACCGGCTACAGACGCGCCCTGCAATATTCAACCCCATACTTCACGGAGCACGCTTGTTCCAGCAATGGGGCGTCGACATGTTCATCAAGATTGAGGGTTGTAGGCTGAAGTGGACCAGGGACCACCAGCCACAGATACGTGCTGATCTATACCAAGGCCTTGTGGATAGCATCGCAGTTGGGGAGATGCGAGCGAGCGCTGTTGGCAAGAGGATCGTGCTCCCAGGGACACATCAGGGGTGCAACCGAGACATGAAGCGGAGACATATGGATGCCATGGCATTGGTGCAGACGTATGGGAGCCTGACATCTGTTTGACTATGACATGCAACCCTAGCTGGGAGGAGATACTGAATGAGCTGCTTCCAAGCCAGACTCCCCAAGACCGACCAGATCTTATCGCACGCGTGTTCAGGGCCAAGCTGGAAACCATGAAAGAGATGTTGTTCAAGAAGCACATCCTAGGTGTTGTGGTAACGCATGTGTATGTCGTCGAGTTTCAGAAGAGGGGCCTCCCCCATGCGCACTTCCTGTTGATCATGAATTTAAATTATAAACTTGTGGTGCCAGAGTAGTATGACCGCCTCATATCTGCAGAGCTCCCGGACAAGCATAAGTATCCAGAGCTCTATGCCATGGTCGTGAAGCATATGATGCACGGACCATGCGGTAATCTAAATCCCAAAAATGTGTGCATGCAAGACTCAAAGTGCAAGTGCAAGTACCCACGGCCGTTCAACCAGAACACCTTCCAAGGGAAGGATTCATACCCGGTTTATCGACGACGGGACGATAGTCGTTGTGCTAAGGTCCGCCGTCATCTGCTAGATAACAGGTGGGTGGTGCCTTACAACCCTTATCTGTTGCGGATGTTCAACTGTCACATTAATGTTGAGGTATGCTCCAGCATCAAGGCCGTCAAGTACCTTTACAAATACGTATACAAGGGCCACGGTCAAGCTTCAATCAGCATCGACCAGCCTGACAGCAACGGGGTTGTAGATGAGATTAAAAGGTACATTGATGCGAGATGGGTTACTCCACCGGAGGCGATGTGGAGGATATTCGGCTTCAACCTTTCTGAGAGTTCCCCATCGGTCCTACAGTTGCCGCTTCATCTCCCTAATATGCATAGTGTCACGTTCAAAGCACAAGAGGACCTGACCGATGTCGTCGCCTGTGATAATGCATCTAAGTCAATGCTGACGGAGTATTTCCTCGCTAATCAGAAGCACGAGTGGGCTTGGGATATCCTTTACAAGGACTTCCCGGGAAGTTTCACATGGCAGAGACAGAAGTACTGGAGGCCGAGAGAAAAGCGGCACCAAGTTGGTCGAATCATGTCAGCCCATCTGGCCGAGGGGGAGCGGTACTTTCTGCGAGTGCTGTTGGGGAACGTTGCATAAAATAAAAAAATTCCTACGTTCACCAAGATCAATCTATGAGTTCATCTAACAACGAGAGAGAGAGAGATGCATCTACATACCCTTGTAGATCGCGTGCGGAAGCATTCAAGAGAATGGGGTTAAGGGAGTCGTACTCGTCGTGATCCAAATCACCGGAGATCCTAGCGCCGAACGGACGACACCTCTGCGTTCAACACACGTACGGTCAGCGTGATGTCTCCTCCTTCTTGGTCCAGCAAGGGGGAAAGGAGAGGTTGATGAAGATCCAGCAGCACGACGGCGTGGTGGTGGATGCAGCAGGGTTCCGGCAGAGCTTCGCCGAGCTTCTGCGAGAGGAGGAGGTGTAGCAGGGAGGGGAGGGAGGCGCCGGGGTGTTGGGTGTGGCTGCCCTCCCACCCCCCTCCTTATATAGGGACCCCAAGGGGGGCGCCGGCCCTAGAGATGGGACCTCTAGGGGGGGTGGACTGCCCCCAAGGCAAGTGGAGGCGCCCCCTCCCCTAGGGTTTCCAACCCTAGGGGCAGAGGGGGGCCCAGGGGGGCGCACCAGCCCACTAGGGGCTGGTTCCCCTCCCACTTCAGCCCATGGGGCCCTCCGGGATAGGTGGCCCCACCCGGTGGACCCCTGAGACCCTTCCGGTGGTCCCGGTACAATACCGGTGGACCTCGAAACTTTTCCGATGGCCGAAACTCGACTTCCCATATATAACTCTTTACCTCCGGACCATTCCGGAACTCCCCGTGACGTCCGGGATCTCATCCGAGACTCCTAACAACTTTCGGTTTGCTGCATACTCATATTCATACAACCCTAGCGTCACCGAACCTTAAGTGTGTAGACCCTACGGGTTCGGGAGACATGCAGACATGACCGAGACGGCTCTCCGGTCAATAACCAACAGCGGGATCTGGATACCCATGTTGGCTCCCACATGCTCCTCGATGATCTCATCGGATGAACCACGATATCGAGGATTTAAGCAACCCCGTATACAATTCCCTTTGTCTTTCGGTACGTTACTTGCCCGAGATTCGATCGTCGGTATCCCAATACCTTGTTCAATCTCGTTACCGGCAAGTCACTTTACTCGTACCGTAATGCATGATCCCGTGACCAGACACTTGGTCACTTTGAGCTCATTATGATGATGCATTACTGAGTGGGCCCAGAGATACCTCTCCGTCATACGGAGTGACAAATCCCAGTCTCGATCTGTGTCAACCCAATAGACACTTTTGGAGATACCTGTAGTGCACCTTTATAGTCACCCAGTTACGTTGAGACGTTTGGTACACCCAAAGCACTCCTACAGTATCCGGGAGTTACACGATCTCATGGTCTAAGGAAAAGATACTTGACATTGGAAAAGCTCTAGCAAAACGAACTACACGATCTTGTGCTATGCTTAGGATTGGGTCTTGTCCATCACCTCATTCTCCTAATGATGTGATCCCGTTATCAATGACATCCAATGTCCATAGTCAGGAAACCATGACTATCTATTGATCAACGAGCTAGTCAACTAGAGGCTCACTAGGGACATGTTGTGGTCTAAGTATTCACACGTGTATTACGATTTCCAGATAATACAATTATAGCATGAATAAAAGACAATTATCATAAACAAGGAAATATAATACTAATCCTTTTATTATTGCCTCTAGGGCATATTTCCAACAGTCTCCCACTTGCGCTAGAGTCAATAATCTAGCTACATTGTGATGAATCGAACACCCATAGAGTTCTAGTGTTGATCATGTTTTGCTCGCGGAAGAGGTTTAGTCAACGGATCTGCGACATTCAGATCCGTATGTACTTTGCAAATATCTATGTCTCCATCTTGAACATTTTCACGGATGGAGTTGAAACGACGCTTGATGTGCCTGGTCTTCTTGTGAAACCTGGGCTCCTTGGCAAGGGCAATAGCTCCAGTGTTGTCACAGAAGAGAGTGATTGGCCCCGACGCATTGGGATGACTCCTAGGTCGGTGATGAAATCCTTCATCCATATTGCTTCATGTGCTGCCTCCGAGGCTTCCATGTACTCCGCTTCACATGTAGATCCCGCCACGACGCTCTGCTTGCAACTGCACCAGCTTACTGCTCCACGATTCAACATATACACGTATCCGGTTTGTGATTTAGAGTCATCCACATCTGTGTCGAAGCTAGCGTCGACGTAACCCTTTACGACGAGCTCTTCGTCACCTCCATAAACGAGAAACATGTCCTTTGTCCTTTTCAGGTACTTCAGGATATTCTTGACCGCTGTCCAGTGTTCCTTGCCGGGATTACTTTGGTACCTTCCTACCAAACTTACGGCAAGGTTTACATCAGGTCTGGTACACAGCATGGCATACATAATAGATCCTATGGCCGAGGCATAGGGGATGACACTCATCTCTTCTTTATCTTTTGCCGTGGTCGGGCATTGAGCCGAGCTCAATCTCACACCTTGCAATACAGGCAAGAACCCTTTCTTGGACTGATCCATTTTGAACTTCTTCAAAATCTTATCTAGGTATGTGCTTTGTGAAAGACCTATGAGGCATCTCGATCTATCCCTATAGATCTTGATGCGTAATATGTAAGCAGCTTCTCCAAGGTCCTTCATTGAAAAACACTTATTCAAGTAGGCCTTAATGCTGTCCAAAAGTTCTATATCATTTCCCATCAAAAGTATGTCATCTACATATAATATGAGAAATGCTACAGAGCTCCCACTCACTTTCTTGTAAACGCAGGCTTCTCCATAAGTCTGCATAAACCCAAATGCTTTGATCATCTCATCAAAGCGAATGTTCCAACTCCGAGATGCTTGCACCGGCCCATAAATGGATCGCTGGAGCTTGCACACCTTGTTAGCATTCTTAGGATCGACAAAACCCTCCGGCTGCATCATATACAGTTCTTCCTTTAGATAGCCGTTAAGGAATGCCGTTTTGACGTCCATCTGCCATATCTCATAATCATAGTATGCTGCAATTGCTAACATGATTCAGACGGATTTCAGCTTCGCTACGGGAGAGAAAGTCTCATCGTAGTCAACCCCTTGAACTTGCCGATAACGCTTAGCGACAAGTTGAGCTTTATAGATGGTAATATTACCATCCGCGTCCGTCTTCTTCTTAAAGATCCATTTGTTTTCTATCACTCGCCGATCATCGGGCAAGTCTGTCAAAGTCCATACTTTGTTTTCATACATGGATTCTATCTCGGATTGCATGGCTTCAAGCCATTTGTTGGAATCTGGGCACGCCATCGCTTCTTCATAGTTCGAAGGTTCACCGTTGTCTAACAACATGATTTCCAGGACAGGGTTGCCATACCACTCTGGTGTGGAACGTGTCCTTGTGGACCTACGAAGTTCAGTAGTAACTTGATCCGAAGTACCTTGATCATCATCATTAATTTCCTCTCCAGTCGGTGTAGGCACCACAGGAACATTTTCCTGAGCTGCACTACTTACCGGTTCAAGAGGTAGTACTTCATCGAGTTCTACTTTCCTCCCACTTACTCCTTTCGAGAGAAACTCTTTTTCCAGAAAGTATCTGTTCTTGGCAACAAGGATCTTGCCTTCGGATCTAAGGTAGAAGGTATACCCAATGGTTTCCTTAGGGTATCCTATGAAGACGCATTTTTCCGACTTCGGTTCGAGCTTTTTAGGTTGAGGTTTCTTGACATAAGCATCGCATCCCCAAACTTTTAGAAACGACAGCTTAGGTTTCTTTCCAAACCATAATTCATACGGTGTCGTCTCAATGGATTTAGACGGAGCCCTATTTAAAGTGAATGTAGCTGTCTCTAGAGCGTATCCCCAAAATGATAGCGGTAAATCGGTAAGAAACGTCATAGATCACACCATATCCAATAGAGTGCGATTACGATGTTCGGACACACCATTACGCTGAGGTGTTCCAGGCGGCGTGAGTTGTGAAACGATTCCACATTTTCTTAAGTGTGTGCCAAATTCGTGACTTAAATATTCTCCTCCACGATCTGATCGTAAGAACTTTATTTTTTGATCACATTGATTCTCTACTTCATTCTGAAATTCCTTGAACTTTTCAAAGGTCTCAGACTTGTGTTTCATCAAGTAGACATACTCATATCTACTTAAGTCATCAGTGAGAGTGAGAACATAATGATATCCTCCGCGAGCCTCAACGCTCATTGGACCACACACATCAGTATGTATGATTTCCAATAAGTTGGTTGCTCGCTCAATTGTTCCGGAGAACGGAGTCTTGGTCATTTTGCCCATGAGGCATGGTTCGCATGTGTCAAATGATTCATAATCGAGAGACTCTAAAAGTCCATCAGCATGGAGCTTCTTCATGCGCTTGACACCAATGTGACCAAGGCGGCAGTGCCACAAGTATGTGGGACTATCGTTATCAACTTTACATCTTTTGGTATTCATACTATGAATATGTGTAACATTACGTTCGAGATTCATTGAGAATAAACCATTGACCATCAGGGCATGACCATAAAACATATCTCTCATATAAATAGAACAACCATTATTCTCGGATTTAAATGAGTAGCCATCTCGCATTAAACGAGATCCAGATACAATGCTCGTGCTCAAACTTGGCACTAAATAACAATTATTGAGGTTTAAAACTAATCCCGTAGGTAAATGTAGAGGTAGCGTGCCGACGGCGATCACATCGACCTTGGAACCATTCCCGACGTGCATCGTCACCTCATCCTTCGCCAATCTCCGCTTATTCCGCAGCTCCTGCTGTGAGTTACAAATGTGAGCAACGGCACCGGTATCAAATACCCAGGAGTTACTACGAGTACTGGTAAGGTACACATCAATTACATGTATATCAAATATACCTTTAGTGTTGCCGGCCTTCTTGTCCGCTAAGTATTTGGGGTAGTTCCGCTTCCAGTGACCCTTCCCTTTGCAATAAAAGCACTCAGTCTCAGGCTTGGGTCCATTCTTTGACTTCTTCCCGGCAACTGGCTTACCGGGCGCGGCAACATCTTTGCTGTCCTTCTTGAAGTTCTTCTTACCCTTGCCCTTCTTGAACTTGGTGGTTTTATTGACCATCAACACTTGATGTTCTTTCTTGATTTCTACCTCTGCTGACTTCAGCATTGAAAATACTTCAGGAATAGTTTTCACCATCCCCTGCATATTGTAGTTCATCACAAAGCTCTTGTAGCTCGGTGGGAGCGACTGAAGGATTCTTTCAATGACCGCCTTGTCCGGGAGGTTAATGTCCAGCTGGGACAGGCGATTGTGCAACCCAGACATTTTGAGTATGTGCTCGCTGACAGAACTGTTTTCCTCCATCTTACAACTATAGAACTTGTCGGAGACCTCATATCTCTCGACCCGGGCATGAGCTTGGAAAACCATTTTTAGCTCCTCGAACATCTCATATGCTCCGTGTTGCTCAAAACGCTTTCAGAGCCCGGTTCTAAGCTGTAATGCATGCCGCACTGAACGAGGGAGTAATCATCAGCACGTGACTGCCAAGCGTTCATAATGTCTTGGTTCTCTGGGATGGGTGCTTCACCTAGCGGTCCTTCTAGGACATATGCTTTCTTGGCAGCTATGAGGATGATCCTCAGGTTCCGGACCCAGTCCGTATAGTTGCTGCCATCATCTTTCAGCTTGGTTTTCTCTAGGAACGCGTTGAAGTTCATGTTGACATGAGCGTTGGCCATTTGATCTACAAGACATATTTTGCAAAGATTTTATACTAAGTTCATGATAATTAAGTTCATCTAATCAAATTATTTAATGAACTCCCACTCAGATTTGACATCCCTCTAGTCATCTAAGTGTTACATGATCCGAGTCGACTAGGCCGTGTCCGATCATCACGTGAGACGGACTAGTCATCATCGGTGAACATCTCCATGTTGATCGTATCTTCCATACGACTCATGTTCGACCTTTCGGTCTCTGTGTTCCGAGGCCATGTCTGTACATGCTAGGCTCGTCAAGTTAACCCTAAGTGTTTTTGCATGTGTAAAACTGTCTTACACCCGTTGTATGTGAACGTAAGGATCTATCACACCCGATCATCACGTGGTGCTTCGAAACGACGAACTTTAGCAACGGCGCACAGTTAGGGGGAACACTTTCTTGAAATTATTATAAGGGATCATCTTATTTACTACCGTCGTCCTAATGCGGTAAAAGAGAGCAGGAGCGAGAGAGTGGGATTTTATCGGAATGAACAAGGGGGTTTTGCTTGCCTGGCACTTCTGAAGATAATATAGCTCTTCATCCGTGTCATCGATCTCATCGTCAGTATCATGTCTATCGAGAGGGGACAAATACCGACATCACAGAAGGAAACGTAATCAATGCAATGCTCAATATGATGCATGATCATGACATGTCAATATGCTGTGGTTTGAGCTAATGCAACTAGCAGCAAGTTAAATGGAGTTGGTTTGAACCCAAGATTCAAATTCACACTCCATATGTGGATATTAAAATGCCATTTATATGATTTGTGCTAATCAGCAGCTATAAGTTGCTCTAACATGCATGAAAATGGTACAGATGGATAGATTGGATTTTTCTGATCATTTTTCATATATAACTTATTTCATTTGGAGTTACGGTTGAATTTCTATGAATTTTAGAAATTTTGGATATTTCCTGGAATTTTCTGTATAAGAACAAATCCAGAAAATAATTAACTGCGTCAGCATGACGTCGGGGTGACGTCATCAGGTCAAAGGCGCCAGCCTAGGTCAAACCTGACGGCTGGGGCCCACATGTCAGTGTAGCAACTAACTAACAGGGTTAGTTAGTGTTACGTTAGCACTAACCTAGGTTAATTAGGGCCTGGGCCCACTGGTCAGTAACTAACCTAACTAACCTAGACAGGATTAGCCCTAACTACTTAGTTAGCCGGGCGGGGCCCGCATGTCAGTGAGAGAGAGGGGTCAAACCTCTGGTTAGCCGGGGTCAAACCTCGCCGGTCAACACGGTCAGCCCGCCGGCGTTTAGCCGCCGGCGACGACAGAGACGGCGGGGCGGCTCGGAAATGCTCTACAGGGCACCATTCGATGCGCCGGTTGCACCTATGGGTTCCTGGGAGTGAGGCGCATCCATTGGTGGCGGTGGTAGGAGCCGCGGTGGTCGGGATCGACGGCGGCGACCAAATCGGCGGCGGCCGGAGTTCGGGTGCTCGCGGTTTTGGTGCTACGGGGCACGGCGGGGCGAACGGCCGGGTGCTACGGCCTCCTGGTGATGTGCTGAGCACGGTTACGCGCTCGGTTTCGAGCTTATGCGTCTATGGGCATGACGGCGACATGGCTGGCGGAGCCGAGCTCTCGGCCGTGATGACCAACGGGGTTAGGGGGCAGCTCGAGCGACATGGCTAGGGGGAGAAGGAAGAGGAGCTCACGGCGAGTGTAGCGATGGCCTCGGAGAGCTCGGGGAAGTGCTGGTGATGGCAGGAGGTCGCCGGCGATCTCGGCGATCCGAGGAGGAAGAAGATGTCGGGGGCGGCGCTTCGGGGGTCTTCCAGTCGCGTGGCTCGGCGAGGGGGCTGGCGACGAGGTGCAGGAGCTCAGGAGCAGCTCGGGGCATCGTCGGGACGGCGGTGGTCGCGGCAACGGCGAACGGCGGCGATGGGCGTGTTCGGTGGCATCGTGGGGAGAGAGCAGAGGAGGGAGAGAGAGTGCAGCGAGTAAGGGATAGGAGAGGGGGCTTCGAGGCGTCTCCAGGCGCGGGATTGGGTTGACGGAGAGCGCGACACGACGAAGCAGGAGGTGGCCGAAGCCGCACGCGCGCGCGCCACGCCTCTCCTCTGCCTACTGGCTGAAGGAAGAAGACGGGCATGCCCCTGTGGGCTGGCCAACAGTGCTGGGCCGTCCAGGTGGCTTCGGTGGGCGCCAGGTAAGTTGGCCCAGGTTAGTCTCTCTCTTTTATTTATTGTTTCTGTTTTCTATTATTCTGCAACTTTGTGGTTTTATTAAAAATACTAAATCAATCCCAAAAATCATGCAACTGCTCATGACCACTGTTGGAAATATATCCTACAGTAAACATTTTAGTTTGGGATTATTTGAGCATTTAAAATATTTTATAGTATTTAAATGCCCAAATGCAAATAAGTAATGATTTAATTAAAAAAATCCAGAATGGCCTAGGAAAATGTGCACCATTTTTGGGAGAGGTTCTAGACCAATTCAAAAATGATGAACTTTTGTGAAGGGCATTCTGGGTTCATTGAAATGTTTTTCAGTTGAACCTGTATTTTCAGGGGGGGTGCTGGGGGTTCTGTCATCCCCATTTCAACTTTCTGTAAAAATAAGCATGATGCAACACCAAAGACTAGCACTAGTGCATTGCCAGAAGCTAGGGATGTGATGAAACAAGTATTTGAAAAATGTTAATTTAGAAATTTTAATGTGTATGGAAAAATTGTTGAACATGTATTATAAAAATGATGAATGAATTTGATCGATAGAAATTTTTAATCAAGCCTTTGAAAAAATGTTGAGCAAGTATTTGAAAAATATTAAATGTGTACAGAAAAAATGTTGACCATAGATTAAAAAAGTGATGAAAAAAATTGATCATGTATAAAAAATATTAATCAGGCATTTGAAAAAATATTCAGCAAGCATTTGAAAAACATTGAGTGTATATAGGAAAAATGTTGATTATATATTGAATGTATATATGAAAAATATTGAATGTATTTGAGAAAAATGTAGATCATGTATTTGAAAAATGAAGAAACAAAAAAGAAACAAACAAACAAAGAAGCCCAAGTAAAACGAAAAAACAACGAAAAATGTTCAAATAAAGAAAACCGAAGTATAAGAAAGAGAACAGATGAAAAAATAAGCAAAATCGTAGTATATCAAAGTAAACAGACTTGTATCCTTATGCTAAGTGGAAGCCCTGCCCTGAAAAATGACATGTGGCTAAATTAACCTTTGCCCATATGGAGAGCCTGATTGTCAAAGAATATTTCACGTGATATAAGCCAAACTATTGGATCTTCACCAGAACAACGGTATCTCTAATTTGGGTGCTTTTAACACAACATCGGTATGCGCCCCTAATCGAGTGCCTAATTGAACGCCTGATTGGTAAGCATGACCACTGATATAATGCCCTGTCACTGATATAATGGGACTACTCAGCCCCATTCCGGGTACGGCTGCACGGATGCGCACGAGCCTGTACGCTGATGACGCTATCATCTTCATCAATCCAGCGCGGCAGGAAATAGATAACCTCTTAGATCTTCTACAGCGATTCGGCGACGCCACGGGCCTCCGTGTCAACCTCTCCAAATCTTCGGCGGTGCCCATTACCAATAAAGTGGACTCACTGCACGTAAATCAGCCAAGCTGGCATCACGCTCGAGCAGGGGACTCCAGATGCAATAAAGTGGACACTCTGCAGCTCGGGCATATACCCCACGCGATCTGCATACGACGCCCAGTTCACCAGCAGCCAACCTCGCAACTTCCGACCGCTCATCTAGAAAATCTGGGCTCCAGGCAAGATCAAGATGTTTCTTTGGTTATTGCACCTAGACAAACTCTGATGCAATGACCGACTGTAACGGAGGGGCTGGGAAAACGGATATTTCTGCCCAATGTGCCTACGCAACCTTGAGACATCTGTCCATCTGCTGTGGGAATGCTCGATTGATCTGCAGGTCAGGCGCACCGCGGCTGCCTGGAATGGCTGCAGTGCTCTGAGCCAGCGGGCATGGCATGCGGACACATCAACAACAGACAAGGTGCAGATGATCACAACTGCAGCAGCTCCTGGTCACGACTCACGAGAAGGGCACGAAATCTATGGTGGCGCTCATCTCCTGGCATATCTGGCTGGATTCCAGCCTGGAACGCAATGCCTGCGCTTTCAGAGGAAAGCATGCAAATGTGCGGCACATTGCAGATGCATGCAGGCGCGACCCGGATAGAGCGGCCGAAAATACTAGACTTACGGGCAGTGGCGGAGCCACCCCCGGCGACCTTGGGCAGCTGCCCGGGCTCTGCCTAGGAACTCCCATTTGAGTATAGAAGAAGATGGAGAACTAACCATCAGTTTTGGTGGGCAAATGCCCATGAACCACATCCCTTTGTATTTTGCCCCGGCTCCATTGATTAGCTAGCTCCGCCACTGCTTACGGGTGAGTTAGCACGGGAAGGAAGTTACGGACGGACGTGTCGTCTTCCAATCCCCCCTGATTTCACATCTTGGGCCACCGTAAATCCAAACTAACCCATAACATTTCTCCACATCAGCTCGTACGTTTCCTGTAACCATTTGTGTCCGTAAGTGTAGAGTGTACGGGTCCGCAGATTAGCATCTTCGGACTGGCTGTATTTTCATTTCCAAACACTTGATCACTTGATCACCACCTTTGTCATCTATCTCCCTGCTTAAATCAATAGAAAGCCAGCACTGCTGGACGTTTCAAAAAAAAAAAGATTTGGGGAAACATAGTATGTAGCATATAGTGGAGTACAATGTCAAAAATCTCATTATTCATGGCATTTAGAATACAGTTTGTTTGATTCACATCTAGATGTTTTTTTAAGGATGTCACATCTAAGATCCCACAAATATATAATGCAACAACAACAAACAAAAAAAATAAAAAAAATAGACCACAAACAGAATGGAAATCAGCTTAGATGTGACATAACTATATCACATCTAGATATGTTCTAAACAGACCCTTTAAAATATAGATGTTTAGGTATTCAATTGAGTGGAACAACAGTAGGTAAGGTGGGAGGTGAAATTCTAACCTGTTGAGACATAGGAATAGGCTCCTTGGTGGTAATCACAGTGTTGTTATGAGAGAAAACAGCCTGAAAATCTTAATATACTTGAATTTGGATCATAACATAACAGGCATGATTTTGAAACCTTTTTCGCAATCAGAAGAACATTTGATAAAGGAGAGCTTTGCAACAGGTGAAATTCTAACCTGTTGAGACATAGGAATAGGCTCCTTGGTGGTAATCACAGTGTTGTTATGAGAGAAAACAGCCTGAAAATCTTAATATACTTGAATTTGGATCATAACATAACAGGCATGATTTTGAAACCTTTTTCGCAATCAGAAGAACATTTGATAAAGGAGAGCTTTGCAACCTGCGACCAATCTTCATGACTTTTGTTAGATGTGTATAGCCCTTTTCGGTTTATCCCCATTGCATAAGGGGTCTCTTGCACTTTACCACACACCTGTATATGTATTGGCCTTTGGCCCTCCTGAGAAGATAGTTGCTCATTCCTAACATGGTATCAGATGCTTAGGTTCCCCTCGCTCCCCCGCACGCTGCAACTCCGTGCTCCTTTGCTCGATTCTGGCTGCCGCCGTCGCTTTCATCCCGTCCGGATCCGCCGCCCCGGCTGTCCCGTTGCATCGCTTCTCCATCCCCGAGTGAGTCAGCCCCTGCTCGATTCCGCCTCGGGAGCTCGCTTGACTGCTGCCGCTACCGACCTGCGGCTGCTCCCTCCCCGCTCGTCTCCTCTCCGTCCTTCGGCCGTCGCCCGTCGCCCCGTTCGACTGCTGCCGCTGCCGAACTGAGGCTGCCTCGACCGGCCGCCTCTGTTGCCCTGGTCCGGCCGCCGCTTGCCGCCCAGGTCCGGCCGCCGTTTGCCACCCAGGTCGCGTCGCCCCCAGGTCCGGCCGCCGCCTGGTCCTGCCCGCCCCCTGCCCCCTCTGGTCCTCGTTGTTGCCGTGCGCACGAGGAGGGGTGAAGCGCTCGGGCTTTTCCCTCGATCCAAATCTGGTTGAGGGCCCGTTGACCAAAAAAAACATGGACAACAGCAGCAGAGTGACTTTCTCATGTCCTCTTCGGGCTATGTCGCGGTTCCTCGGTGCTCGGTGATCTTTGATGGCACCAATTATGCTGAGTTTGTGGGCTTCATGCGCATCCATATGCATGGACTCCTTCTGTGGGGGGTTCTCTCTAGCGAGGTCCCCTGTCCGCCATGTCCGGTGGCACCCGTGGCCCCAATCCCACCCGTGCCGCCGGTCCTTATTGCCGATGCCTCTCAGGCTGACCGAGATGCTGCCAAGGCTCTGGATGATGTTGCGGTTGATACTTATGATCAGCAGGTATCCGCTTATTCCGATGCTCTCTCTGTGTACCGGGATGATCTGTCTGCTTACACTCAATGGTGCAATGATGATGCTCGAGCTGCTGCTGTTCTCACTGCGAGTGTTCTTCCTCGGTTTCCTTCGGAGTTCATGGGACTTGGCACTGTTGCAGCGATGTGGTCTTACCTCTGTCAGCGCATCAGCCCTCTGGCGATGCTCTCTACCTATCTGTCGTGCGTCAGGAGCATGCACTCCAGCAAGGTGATTCCTCTGTTGATGAGTTCTATTCACAGTGCTCTGCCATCTGGCGTCAGCTTGACTCTCTTCGGACAGTTGTTTGTGGCACCTGTCGTTGCTGTCAGACTACTCGGTCTGATCTGGAGTTTCAGCGGGTCCATGAGTTCTTGTCACGTCTCCGCTCTGAGTTTGAACCGCGACGTGCTCACTTGCTTGCTCGTGGCCGTGTTCCTATCTTGGAGGTGCTTGCTGAGCTTCGTGCTGAAGAGACCCGCCTTCGCTCTGCTGGATTGCCGGTGGTCCTGTCTGTGTTGGCTGCTCGTGCTCCTGTGTCGTCTGCTCGGCTCACCGCTTCACCGCTCCTCCCCACACCTTCAGGCGGGGTGAGTCGACCTGCTTACACTGAGAGGGGCCGGTCGTGCCGTGACACCTTCTGTGGCTACTGCTCTCGGCCAGGTCACCCAGAGTCTGATTGCCGTGAGAAGAAGCGAGACCAGCGGCGCTCCTCTTCCAGTGGGACTCCTGGATCACTAGTAGAAAAGGGGGCAATGGTCCAGGCCGGGTCAGCCCATTAGTCCCGATTCAATCCAGAACCGGGACCAATGGGGGCATTGGGCCCGGTTCGTGAGCCCCGGGGGCCGGCCGGGCCACATGGGCCATTGGTCCCGGTTCGTCTGGACCTTTTGGTCTCGATTGAAGGGACGAACCGGGACCAATGGGCCTCGCTCCTGGCCCACCACCATTGGTACCGGTTGGTGGGACGAACCGGGACCAAAGGCAGCCCATTAGTCCCGGTTGGTGGCACAAACCGGGACTAAAGGTGTGCTCCTCGTTGCGGCCAGAGTTTAGTCCCACCTCGCCGACCGAAGGGGGCTCACACCAGTTTATAAGCCCCTCCCTCTCAGCCTTGTTGAACTGCTCTCAAAGTGAAAATAGATGCCCTTATACAGGAAATTTGACCTAAATTCATATTGAATTTCTCTGAAGTTAGTAGAAATTTAGTACGAATTTAGGTCTAATTTTCTCTATAAGCGCATCTATGCTCATTTCTGAGTAGTTTTTTATATAGTTTTTTTCTGCTATATTTATTTTTTTCTATTTATTTCTGAGTTGTAATAAGTTAAAAATAAAAAAGATTTTAGTAAAGTTAATCACAACTATTATTTCTTCTAATTATTTTTGAGTAGTTTTTTATATAGTTTTTTTTTCTTTTCTGCTATATTTATTTTTTTCTATTTATTTCTGTGTGGTAATAAGTCATTAAAAATAAAAAAGAGGCGCAATGCTAGTTAATTTGCTTCAAGCCTTTCAGAATAGTGTAACTGCACTGCACATAGCTCCATGCAGTCTACCCTATTCCTCAAGGCTTGAAGCGAACAACCGTGCAGGTGAGCATTAAGCCTCTTCTTCATCGTCTCTTCACTCAGGGCTTATAAACAGCTGCGAGTGCCTCTCGCTTGGCGAGGTGGGACTAAAAAGGGGGCAATGGTCCAGGCCGGCAAGACGCTATTTTCGTAATTACTCATGACTTCAACTATTTTAATCATGACAATATTTTTCATCTTTTCCAATTCGAATAGCTTATCCCATGCTTTGCAAGACGCTACGTCTTGGAGAGGATGGGTTTTGAAGACCATGAAAGTTTCGAAACCAAAAAAATTATCCTAAGTACCCATCATGGTGTGGATTTTCAAGTAAAGTTGTACAATGCTCAGAGTGTAACCCATTTTGGTTGCAAAAATTGGGAAGCACTTTGCAAGATGTATGGTTTTGATGAGGGTATGCTTGTTACCATGGATCTTGGTGATCCTACAATCGAGCAAGAGAGACCTATGATTTTCGTCCTTGTGGATACACCTCCAATTCTTCCCCCATGTGAGCTTAACATAGTTATTAAGTAATTTATATTGTTTATTTCAAAATAGTTGACAACTTATTCTCCATTGACAGCTTATTTTCATTCTTCAAAGAATGTGCAGAAGATGGTAGACAGAACCTACTACACCGAAGGCTCCGAACTAACTTATCAGGAGAAAATTCATCTGGTCGCATTTTGTACTGATCTTGAGAATTACAATGTCTACAATTGAACTCCTCAACATTATGGTCAATACGTGCCACTAGTGCACGTGTTGAACTATGGTAACTACCATGGAGATACCCTGATAAGATTTTTACTATTACGACATCCGTGCATCTTTTTGCACACTTTTAAAACTAGTGCATCATATCATTGCTAACTACGAAGTTATTACTATGTTTTTCAACAGATAATCCCGAATAATTGTGTGCCTCATCTGATGTATACACACGGTAGCCTTCATGTTTTGAACATACAACCAGGTCTTCCTACGAATCTGAACTGTCCATATCGGGTTTCTAAAAGAAGTGGAGACATGACAATCAAAGAATGGAAAAAATGTATGGACAGTCGTAAGGAGCTTCTTGGAAGCAACATTCAGCGAAGGGCAAAAATTGGAGACAGGATGATCGCCATTCTTCATAATGGAGAGTCAGGGTCTATAATATTTTATGCTATTTTACCTTAAGGGTGTTTAGGTCCTAGCTGATACTGATGATCATGTATTAAGAACAATTATGTAGGGTCGGGTTCGATGACTATGAGGATGATGATCGTATGACTTATTATTAATAACGAGTAGAAGTTGTATGATGATGCATGATTAGTAGGACGAGTACTTGTTATTATATATGCTGATGTATGCGAGCATGCATGAGTTATTATATCAGCGGGTAAAATGAACATATATAGCAGCAGCGTTGGTAAACCAAGGACAAAGATATAAGAGAGGACACTTCTCTCTATTAGCTAGCTAATATAACAACCTAAAAATAACCCCCAAAACCTCTAAAGCAGCCACTTTCCAAAAAAAACATGGACCAAAGGCCCCCTGACTGGGCTTGGCGCACAGAGCCACGTGGAGGCACATTAGTCCCGGTTCTTGTTTGAACCGGGACTAATGGGTGGAGGTATTAGTAACGGCCCATTAGTCCCGGTTCATGAACCGTGACTAAAGGCCCTCACGAACCGGGACTATTAGGTGTTTTTCTACTAGTGGATCTTCCTTGACTCCGTCACTCACTGACCAGGACATTGTGAGGCTCAAACGTCTCTTGGCCTCCTCAGGCTCTTCGTCGACTGGTTCAGCTGCTGCTGTGACTGCAGCCACTTCTCCACCGCCGCAGGCATCTACACAGTCAGGTACATCTTCGTGGGTTTTGGATTCTGGAGCCTCCTTCCATATGTCTTCTGATTCTTCTGTATTGTCTTCTCTTCGACCTCTTGATTCGCCTATTGATGTTCTTACTGTCGATGGCACATCTCTTCCTGTTGCTAGTCGTGGTATTCTTTCCACTCCGTCCTTCTCTGTTCCGAGTGTTTCACATGTTCCTCGTCTTACCATGAATCTTTTTTCTGCTGCCCAACTTACTGATTCTGGTTGTCGTGTCATTCTTGATACCGACTCTTGCTCCATTCAGGATCATCACACCAAGGTTTTGGTTGGAGATGGCCCTCGGCGCCGTGAGTCAGAGGGCCTTTGGGAGGTTGACTGGCTTTGTGTTCCTTCCGCTGCCACCACTTCTGCCAGCTCCCATGCTCTTGGTGCCTCTTCGTCTACGTCCTTCCAGCAGTGGCATCATCGCCTTGGTCACATCTGTGGCTCTCGTTTGTCTTCTTTAGTTCGTCAGGGCCTCTTAGGGTCTGTATCTGGAGATGTCTCCTTACATTGTAATGGTTGCAGACTTGGCAAACAGACTCAGTTACCTTATCCTACTAGTGAGTCAGTATCTCAGCATCCGTTTGACTTAGTTCATTCTGATGTCTGGGGTCCTGCTCCCTTTGATTCGAAAGGTGGTCATCGCTACTATGTTTTGTTTATTGATGATTTCTCTCGCTACACTTGGCTCTACTTCATGAAATCTCGTAGCGAGGTTCTCTCTATATACAAACGTTTTGCTGCCATGGTTCACACTCAGTTTGCCACATCCATTCGTACTTTTCGTGCTGACTCTGCTGGGGAGTATATCTCTCAGCTGTTGCGTGGTTTTCTAGCGGAACAGGATACTCTTGCCCAGTTCTCATGTCCTAGGGCTCATGATCAGAATGGCGTTGCCGAACGCAAGCATCGTCATTTGCTTGAGATGGCTCGTGCGCTAATGATTGCTGCTTCTCTTCCACCCCATTTTTGGGCTGAGGCTGTTTCCGCATCCACCTATCTCATCAACATTCAGCCATTGACTGCTCTTCAGGGTGGTATTCCTATGGAGTGTCTCACTGGTCGCTCTCCCGACTACTCAACTCTTATGATGACAATCCTTTTTCTTACAAAACATACTCTGCCTCTATCGCTTGAATGTTCAAAACAAGGCCAAGATGCATAAACCATAACTAAAACATAAATTGTACTTGGGCAATTCTAGCTATAGTTTTTATTTAATGATAGTAGTAAGAAACGAATAGACACGGGAACATAGAGTATCTAGGGAGACTTGAGGAGGGAATCGTTTAAAAAAATGGACATCGCTTTCAACTAAGCGCAGTCACATATCTACTACCGTTCATGTTGTTCACACATATTCTGTATGGAACATATATTATCATTGCTGGTGTAGGTGACATGTGAAGGCATATGTAATACATCCCACCCTGTCCACCCTCTAGCTCCGCCACTGCATGAAGCATCCTCTCTAGTGAAAATAGCATAAGTAGCCACCATAAAAGAAATTAACGCGGTATGGCAGGAAATTCAAGGTCCTGACCATTATTAGTAATTTCATGGCAATTGATGATTCATTACAGATGCACTGGTAGCTATTCCACAATTAATAATTAACGAAAATTATTAGTAATAGAAAAGATTGAGAATGACAAACAAGGTCCACCATTTGTCTTATTTCTAATTTAGCAATGTTGGTGCCAAGCTTAAGTAAACAGACCCTAATCTCTTTTAGGGTAAATGTCCCGATGTGGTCAGTATATAGGCATTCATATACTTTCCATTAGCCCATGGTTTATTTCTTTGACAAGCTCTCTAGAATAATCTTTGATTATGGCAGAAGAAATGAGAAGATACTGCGGTCAAGCAAAAAGAAAAAAGAGCCACAAGTTAAGATCATCCAGAGTACCTTCATTTAGTAATGTTATTGCCAAGCTTCAGTAAGCAGACTCTAATTTCTACAAGGGTAAATGTCCGAATGTGGTCAGTATATAGGCATTTGAATACTTTTCACTAGCTCATGGTATATTTTCTTTGACAAGCTCTCTAGAATGATATCTGATTATGGCAGAAGAAATGGGAAGATACTGCAGTCAAGCAAAAAGAAAAAAAGAGCCACAAGTTAAGATCATCCGAGTACCTTCATTTAGTAATGTTATTGCCAAGCTTTAGTAAGGAGACTCTAATTTCTACAAGGGTAAATGTCCGAATGTGGTCAGTATATAGGCATTTGAATACTTTTCATTAGCTCATGGTATATTTTCTTTGACAAGCTCTCTAGAATGATATCTGATTATGGCAGAAGAAATGGGAAGATACTGCAGTCAAGCAAAAAGAAAAAAAGAGCCACAAGTTAAGATCATCCGAGTACCTTCATTTAGTAATGTTATTGCCAAGCTTCAGTAAGGAGACTCTAATTTCTACAAGGGTAAATGTCCGAATGTGGTCAGTATATAGGCATTTGAATACTTTTCATTAGCTCATGGTATATTTTCTTTGACAAGCTCTCTAGAATGATATCTGATTATGGCAGAAGAAATGGGAAGATACTGCAGTCAAGCAAAAAGAAAAAAAGAGCCACAAGTTAAGATCATCCGAGTACCTTCATTTAGTAATGTTATTGCCAAGCTTCAGTAAGGAGACTCTAATTTCTACAAGGGTAAATGTCCGAATGTGGTCAGTATATAGGCATCTGAATACTTTTCATTACCTCATGGTATATTTTCTTTGACAAGCTCTCTAGAATGATATCTGATTATGGCAGAAGAAATGGGAAGATACTGCAGTCAAGCAAAAAGAAAAAAAGAGCCACAAGTTAAGATCATCCGAGTACCTTCATTTAGTAATGTTATTGCCAAGCTTCAGTAAGGAGACTCTAATTTCTACAAGGGTAAATGTCCGAATGTGGTCAGTATATAGGCATTTGAATACTTTTCATTAGCTCATGGTATATTTTCTTTGACAAGCTCTCTAGAATGATATCTGATTATGGCAGAAGAAATGGGAAGATACTGCAGTCAAGCAAAAAGAAAAAAAGAGCCACAAGTTAAGATCATCCGAGTACCTTCATTTAGTAATGTTATTGCCAAGCTTCAGTAAGGAGACTCTAATTTCTACAAGGGTAAATGTCCGAATGTGGTCAGTATATAGGCATTTGAATACTTTTCATTAGCTCATGGTATATTTTCTTTGACAAGCTCTCTAGAATGATATCTGATTATGGCAGAAGAAATGGGAAGATACTGCAGTCAAGCAAAAAGAAAAAAAGAGCCACAAGTTAAGATCATCCGAGTACCTTCATTTAGTAATGTTATTGCCAAGCTTCAGTAAGGAGACTCTAATTTCTACAAGGGTAAATGTCCGAATGTGGTTAGTATATAGGCATTTGAATACTTTTCATTAGCTCATGGTATATTTTCTTTGACAAGCTCTCTAGAATGATATCTGATTATGGCAGAAGAAATGGGAAGATACTGCAGTCAAGCAAAAAGAAAAAAAGAGCCACAAGTTAAGATCATCCGAGTACCTTCATTTAGTAATGTTATTGCCAAGCTTCAGTAAGGAGACTCTAATTTCTACAAGGGTAAATGTCCGAATGTGGTCAGTATATAGGCATTTGAATACTTTTCATTAGCTCATGGTATATTTTCTTTGACAAGCTCTCTAGAATGATATCTGATTATGGCAGAAGAAATGGGAAGATACTGCAGTCAAGCAAAAAGAAAAAAAAGAGCCACAAGTTAAGATCATCCGAGTACCTTCAAGGCTGCCCTTGCTAATTAAAATTCCAGAAGACCATTGGCAGGTCCTTCGCAAAATAAAGTAAATGAAATGAATATCAGAATCTCAGGGACACCATAACATAAACTGGAATACAAAGGAGAAATAACAAATTGAAGGAAAAAAAGAAGAGTGTACCTGTAAGTCTGTAACCAAAGACAAAACATATTGTTCCGGTTCCAAATCTGAAACACTATACGAAAGTAAACACCATACATCTGTTACAGAAGATACACATTATCAGTACGTCTCTTCTTTTGGTTCTGATTACCTGGCCATGCAAAATATTGTTCTGGCTCCAGATCTGAAACAGTATACAGAAGTAAACATCACACGTCTGTTACAGAAGATACGCCTTATCAGTATGTCTCTTCTTTTGGTTCTGACCACCCGGCAATCCAAAATCAAATAAACAGATCAGAAAGCTCCAAGATCTACCGAAATGAGTTGACAACAGCCAACATGAACATCATCTGTATGTAATTTTTTCTAGAATAAGAGGGCATCAGGACAAGGCAATTGCTTGGTGGAAGAGTGAATCATACATGAATTGAAAAGAAATATAGGGAAACCTATCCGAGCATCATGGTGAAGGAGGTTCTGCTGCTGGGGCGCAAAGGTTGAGCGAAGAGTTGTAGTGGAGGAAGCATATATACACGTACCATCATCCGCCATGAATGTCAGAACAGAAACTGAAGAATGACCACATCTTGAAATCTTGATGGAGCAGTTCTGATCAGACGAAGCATCGGCATGAATCGCCTGCGTCGGCTGGATCATCTCCCTCCTTTCTCCATTCTGTAGCAGAATAATCGCCTGTGTTGGCTGGATCGACTTATCCCTCGTTGCCCGCATCGCCCGCGGCGGCTGGATAGACTGCCATCTCTCTCTCGCCTGGATCGATCATAGTGACCTGGGGCCGGTGGAGGTTAGCCTAATGGGCAGCAATCGAATTGTTTTTTTTTTGTTGCCCTATCCGGCCGCGCCGCTCGCGTCGGCGTGCAGCCGCCAATGCACTCCGAGGCCATGTCAGGCGGCGCAGTCGAAACATAGTAGGTGGCGAACGTGGTTTAGGGCTCGTGTGTGGCGTTTTCCCTGTGCGCGCTGTGTTGGATAGGACGGTAGAGAAGGTCACGATGATAGAAAAGGCCCAGGTAGGCCGGTAGGCCCAATTGAATGTCAGACATGGCAAAAAGCGCCCGGAGCAGCTGCTCGAAAAGCCCAGTGCAGACTGAAGCGCGAATTTGCGCCTGCGTACGAGATTTAGGTGTGACTAACAGCGATCCGACGGCCAAAAACGACTAAAAGTGGCGATCTAACGTCTAGACATGCTAATGGCCTGAGAGGGCTGGGAGGGTGCTCAGTTTTAATATATCTAAATGAAAATCTGGACCTAGGACCTCCGAGAGCTTTAGTATTTTTTCTGCTTATTTTTTATATGAACATTGATTTTGGCGTTTTTGGGCTCGTTGGAATCACGTGAACAACGTCGATGCACCTGTGGTGTTGGTTTTTCAATTCAGACAAGTTGACAAATGTCCAAACATCAAACACTCCATATGTCCTGAATATGATGCATAGAACTTTTCCGTCCTTATTTATTTGTCAAGTCTATAAACATGCTGATACACCTATAAAGACCACTTAAATCTCCTCCTCCAAAAAAGAAAGTTAGGGTTTGTGCCTCTCGCCGGCGCCGGCGCAGGTCCGCCTCGTCTCCGATGGCCCTAGGGCCATGGAGGCGCGGTGGATCCTGGCAAGGGCCGGCGGGAGGGCTCCATTTTTATTCGTTTTTTTCAATCTTGTTAGGGTTTGTGTCCTACTCAGAAAGGCGAGACGGCGGCGGCTCCCTGAAGATGAAATAAAGGTCTCCCCATCTAGCTCCGTTCAGGCGGTGCGTCTAGCATCGTTGGTGGGCGTGTGGCGGTGTGTCTCCGTCCGATCTATCTTTGGTGGATTTGCTGGGATCTCGTCGTTGTTCGTCTACGTTCGTGTGTCTTCGGTTTGGATCCTTCTAATCTACGTTATTTTTCATCGGCGGCGGTTACTGTTCTGGGGTGCCGGTCCTATATATGGGGCCTTAGCACGATGACTTCCCGACTGTCTACTACAACAAGTTGTGCCCGGAGCCGGTGATGGAGGGGCGATGACGGCGGCGCGCCTTCGGCTCGCTTCGGTGCTTGTAGTCGTCGCTAGGTGGTCTATGAATCTGGATGTAATTTTTATTTCTGTTATTCGTTGTACTGCCATGATTGAAGATGAATAGATTGGAAGTTTTTTCAGAAAAAAAAGACCACTTAAATCGCGCTGCTGTTCGCCGGGCTCATCTAAGCCCGGGCTCCGGGTTGAATTATCGATGAACATGCTAATACACCTACAAAGACCACAAAACAGAGTGGTCGGGGATGAACTCTTATGATTTTTCTATTGACTATTTATTATTATTATTTCGAATCATGATTAATTAAGAAAAATAATCAGACACTTATTTCTATGGGATGATTATACAAGGTGTAAAGAGGCAATTATAATTAGAAGAATATATATGCGTGCTCGTTTGTTTTGAAAAAAAAATCCCAGACGGACCCACCCGTAGACGCGGACGCGAGTCCCTCCCCTCGATCGCCAAACCGTATTCCGGCCTCTCCGGTGCAGAGGCAGCGGCGGCGGCGGCGGAGGTGAGAGAGATGTCGAGGGCCGTCAGGATCCGCGGCGACGAGCTGGAGACGACGGAGCGGGAAGCGAAGAGGCGAAGCGTGGCAGAGGAGGGGCAGGGGACAGCTCTCCACTCCACAAGCCCTAGATCTCCGGGCGAGCTAGCTGTTCGGACTTCCCATCCAGAGATACACTTGGCGATCTTCGAGCCCAACAAAGCCCAATCGGAAGCAAAACAAGGTGATTTTGCCCCCTCTTTTCCTCCTTTGGTCGTCATGACAGATTGGTGTTTACTTGTTCATGCTGTCGATCTTTCCCTAGATCGTGTGTACGATGTGGTCGAGTCCGTGGCGGAGGAATCCTCCGATCCACTCAGCCCCCCGATCTACCAACCCTACATTCCCGACGAGCTAGTTGATGATCTGGACGTACTCGCTGACTTCGAGGACGCCAAGGCTAAGTACGAAGCAGAACGGGGTAAACGCCCCTCCCCTCCCCGATTCTTTCTTCTCATCGTTAATTTCCAACCTAATCTTAATTTTCCTTGCATAGATCGTCGAGCTAACCTCTTCACTATGGAGCATCACTGCTATAAAGCACCCTCCTCCCTGTTCAAGACCCATCGATTGCTTCCTATTC
Organism: Triticum aestivum; assembly: GCF_018294505.1. Taxonomy (NCBI): domain Eukaryota; kingdom Viridiplantae; phylum Streptophyta; class Magnoliopsida; order Poales; family Poaceae; genus Triticum; species Triticum aestivum. Next base: position 8,232,598 of record NC_057807.1, read on the forward strand.
TTGAACAAGCAAGGGATGCAACACTTCTTGCTGCTAAATCTGTGATTTTGCTCTCATCATTTGTCGGTGTGTATTTAACATCCTAATTGCTTCTAAACTAATAGTATCTGATTTCATATCTGGCCAAATATTTATGACTTTTGGTTCATTTGCAGAGAGTGACCCACTGAACAAGTGTTCTGGTTTATGGTTTGAAAGCGACGATCATAGCAAAACCGCCCTTGTTTTGACATCCGCTCAGCTCATTCGTGAAAAGAAAGAACCAAAAAACCCATTCGAGTGGAAGGTGCAGTGGACAGGCAATTATCATCGTCAGGCTAAGGTGCTCCTTATCCTTTTTAACATTCACTTGTCTCTTTATAATCTTGTCACCGAATGATTCTACCCGGACCTACACAATGCATGTTTCATTAGTTTCCTTTTTGATTGAGATTTGGGTGGTGAGCCTTGCACTACTGGACAAGGAAAAACACATTTCAACTATTGTTTTTTTTTATTTGTTTGTTTCTTCCCTCTCAAATTAAATTATTTGTAATGTATCTGTTGTCAAATGTAGGCTAATTGCTAATAAAATGTGACATCATCTTCAACTTTGCTAGAATAGAAAATGTGAACTAGTTTCTGGCGTTTGATTTTCATAATGGTGCATCTCCCAAAAATGTTTTTGTCAATATAAGTTCTGTCAAAAATGAAGTGTGATAACTTTTGACATCGCCGTTTTAGGTCATTGTTCACTTGCTGGACAACACAGCTGTGCCTGCCAGCCTCCTCTATCTCCAGGAGCATTATGAATTTGCTATTTATAAGGTTCAAGTGGACAAACCAGTTCAGTTGGCTACTTTTACCGAGTGCGTGCGTTCTGGTCAAGATGTTTTCAGACTCGGGAGAGATGAAAATCTGAATCTTAGTACAACTCATGGTATGGTGGCTTATAATATTCCATCCTGGTATGAGAGATGTCACTATATGTATTTGTCTTGTGATCCATCTAGTCCCTCACTGGTGCGTTATATCTCAATTTATGCTTTGTATTTCAATCTTGCTATTTTATTATTACAAATTGAAATATTTGTCACTACTGCAATGATATAGCTTCGTGATGATGGAGGACCCATCATTGATTTAGAAGGGAAAGTTGTGGGTCTAGTTAACAACCATATTAAGGAGACATTCATACCTTCGTTCTTATTGCACAAGTGCTTGGATTTTTGGAGAAGATTCAAGTATGTATTCACTCATTATCTCCTCTATTCTGTGTTAGTACTCTTGTGATTCTAATGTCTTGTAAGGATAATAGCACTAATAATGTTTTTTCTTGCATTTGCGTGATACTTATTTGATCTCCGTTTTATTTGGTGTAGTTGTATGCCTCGCCTCCATCTTGGAATGACGTTTACTTCAATAAAACATTTAGATCCTAGCTGTATTGAGAGAATGACTCGTAATCATAACATCGAGTCCGGTCTTATTGTTGAGCAGGTATATATATTATGGTGCTTATTTTTCTTTTATTTTTTCCACTTTTGTTAATAGTTCCATCTAAAGCCGTTTCTCACATGCATATTATGATGTAACAATGCTAATTTAAAATAGGTGTCTAAAGGATCTAATGCTGAGAAAATTGGAATTCGTGAGGGTGATGTTATTGAAAGCTTTAATGGAAAGTACATTTCTACTACAATTGAGGTGTGTATATTGTGTATTTACTGTATTTTATATTTTTAGTACATTCAGGTTTAGTTAATCTCTAATCCACCTTAGATTAATCTCCCACATCCTATAATCGGTAGCAAGTAATTTTGTTTTCCTAGTTAAATAATTTAAATAATGATGTGCGAGTTGAAGCACCTTCTTGATTCATGCTTGGATAGATCAACTTTCAACATCAATGGTTGGATAGATCAACTTTCAGCGCAGGGGGACAGGGGAGGGAGCCATCGATTTAGCCAAGCAGGTAGTGGCTCCCAAGGAGCGGAAGGACCTGCGCACGCCAGAAGATGTAGTTGTCCGACGACAACTTGATGGTGATGAGATTGCCGAACTGAAACGGCGGCGGCGGGAGCGAGCCCGTGGAGTAGGCTGCCTGAGGCGGATACGCCGTGGAGGTAGGGGGCACCATCGTGGACGCGGCGAGGGACGCGGACGCCGCAGGAGCGGAGTGCACCGCCGCCGGGCCTGAGGCAGAGAGCCCGGCCATCCAGGCCGACGCGGGCTCCACCATCGGAGGAGGCAGGACGGCGGCGGCGAGAGAGGCGGGCGATGAGGCAGTGGTGTGAACCGTCAGCACGTGCACTAGCGATGAGGCAGCCAGAGGTTAAGTGGCGAAAAGGGAGCCGATGCTCCTGGTCCCGATTGGCGATTGGACCGCGGCGGCATCCAGGGGCCGGGAAAGGAGAGCCGCGAGAGAGGCTCGCAGGAACCCAGCGGTGGTGGAGCTGGAGGTGGCGGCGCTCGTCATGGCGGCGGAGGCGCGATCGGAACGGGGGTGGCGGCGGCGGCGGTGTCGGTGTCGGATATGTACATATATAGATTTACAAAGAGTATATATTACTTAGGGTGTAAATATATAGAATTGTACATCTAGCTGGAGTATCTGGTATATGTACTATTAATTCAAGAAAGGAGTATGCATATGCATCACGAAGTATAGGATACTCTGTTGATAATGACAAGTGTATACATAACTGTCATTCATTTGATAGTACTCCCTCCGTTCCTTTTTACTCCGGATATAAAATTTGTGTCGAGTCAAACTTCACCAACTTTAACCAAATTTATGTAAAAATATATCAACATGTACAATATCAAATATACATAATATGAAACTAAATTCCATAATGAATTTAAAGATATCCCTTTAGCCTTGTAAATGTTGATACTTTTTTCAATAACTTTGGTCAAAGTAAAGATACTTTGACTTCAGACAGAAGTTATATGCAGACTAAAAAGAAACGGAGGGAGTATATGTAGTATGTTCCTTCAAAGGGAGCATATAATATTGTTCATTTGATATTACAGAGTTTGAAGTATGGATTATAGTCTGCTAGATTAGCGGAGGTGCTTTTTATATGAAATATCTTTATAGTTGTAGACATTATATATTTCAAAAATCACATAACAAGTTTTCTTTATGAAAGACCTTTAGAGTTGTAGGCATCTTGTATTTCAAAAATCACAGAATAAGAAAGAATCTTGTGTGAGGGAGAGGGAGAGGCGCGAGGGCTATGTGACACTCTTGACTTTTGCAATTTCGCCAGTTGGAGCAGATGTTGATAGACATATGCTGGGATCATTTTGATCAAGGAAAAGAGTTATATGCTGAAAAAGATGTCTCCGTAAGTAAATTCTATATTGTAACTATGAATAACTTAATTCATGCCGACCATAGCACTATGAAAAAGATGGTTCGGTATGTTAATTCTATGGATTGCTTTATAGGTGAAAATATTTGATGCCATCAAACATCGCCGGAGAACTAGAAACTTGACTGCAATTGTATCGGATCTTGGAGAAGACATTGTGGAAGGTAAACATGTCTCTATTTTAAGTCATATTTTTGCAGGAGCCAAAGATACATCTGCTCTAATTGTGATGTTTTTATTTGTTGTAGGCACTTACCCTATCATGCGAAAAGAAGCCATGCCAGTCTCGTAAGTTTCTTGAGCTGGGCCTGAGAGAGGTAAACATCTTCCTTTTTAACATAGTTTAGATTCAACATGTTTTAACTCAAATTTGAAGGTTGTACAGGAGATTGTCCTGTGCCGTAAACAACTTCATGAAGAAATCATTTGTTATCTTATCTCATTCTGTTTGCATTGGGGGTGGAAAAAACACACTATTTTGATCAATCTTTTAGCTGGCAAATTTTAACCACTGATCGCTGGCAAAGCATGCTCTTCAAAGTTGTATCTAACCGAACCTTAATGTCTTTTTATTTGTGTAGGTACTTGCCCGCTGCTGGCCTTCATGGACGAGTCATTGGAAAAAACCCTTGCATGCCAATTGCAAATTCAAGTTCGGCATAATCAGTGTGTGTGTGTGTGTGTGTGTGTGTGTGTGTGTGTGTGTGTGTGTTTTCGCAGACAAAAACTTTAAATTATGGGTGCCTTTGGACCGTAGAAGCAGCTACCGGAACAGGGCTCTAAGTCGACAGCCAAATATATGCCGACGGCTACCGTCGGCCTAGTCCGAGCTATGCCGACAGCTAGCTCCTGGCCGTCGGCGTACAAAGGCCGTCGGGCTATCCGCGTCTATGCCGACAGAAGCCGTCGGCACATCACAGCCGTCGGCTTATCCCAGACTACGCCTACAGCTGCCATCGGCATATATAGGCCGTCGGCATAGATGCGGGCCTGCTGACAACTGCCATCACGGCCGGCTAACGACGTCAAATCTATGCCGACGGCCGTGACGGGTGGCCGTCGGCATAGATACGGGTGACACGTCACCGATGCAGAGCGCACCGACCAGGAGCTATGCCACGGCAGCCGTCGGCATAGCTGACACGTCATCGATCCGCGGCGCTGTCCATCTACCCTGGCCGCACCTATGCCGACGGCTTTGTCGTCGGCATAGTTTTTTTTTCTTTTTTCTCTTTTTTTCCATGTAATATTATTATTATTATTAAACATACAGTATGTGTTAACAAGCATACATATAGATTGTGTTAATAAGCATACATATAGTATGTGTTAATAAGCATATAGTATGTTAATAAGCATATAGTATGTGTTAATAAGCATACATATAGTTTTTTTTCTTTTTCTTCACTGTTTTCTTTAATATTATTATTTAACTAACTCATACATTATGTGTTAATAAGCATACATACATTATTTTTCGGTTCTGTACAGGGCGGTGTGACCCCCCTCACGAACGGTGCCGCCGCCAGCCGGCAACTGGAATGGGGAACAGCCGCATCGGGTCTATACGAAGGGGACTTTGCTCCAAGTGTTTATATATATCGGATGACCTACCACAACCGGATGGTGTTATGGCATGTCCGAAGAGGCGACATGCATCTCCGGGGTGTGGCCCCGTCACGGACGGCGCCGCTGCCGACACCTGGAGGGGGGGAACGGACGCGTCGGGGTCTACATGGAGTGGATGTATCTGTGGGTTTGGCCCGGATGTTGCTCCCGGGTGTCCCTATGGGCGGACCTGACACAACCGGGTGGAGAGGTCCACTGGTCAAAGCCCGTCCGTGGGAAGTCAAAGGGCTAGATCTCGTGGTCAACCGCTCTAGGGTTAGGCGGGACGGGGGCCCCCTGGGGGGTAGCAATGCCACCGGAGCGTCGTACCGTGCCCTCATACATGCGGGGTGGTGTTCTGGCATGTCCAAAGAGGCGGCCCGCGTCTCCGGTGCGTGCCCCCCTCACGGACGGCGCCGCC